>NC_089212.1:17650405-17817905 GCF_963930695.1 Labrus bergylta | reverse complement strand
GCTGGGAGCAGGAGAATATAGGAAACACAGTAGAGCGTAGGGAGACTCCACATCTGTTTGGATGGTGAGTGCCGGCTGAATGTAAATTGTTTGTTTACATATGGCATCCTTTGACAAATCTGCCTAAAATAAGATTCATTTCAGAGGTATAATTATGTTTCTTCACTCTGTGTAGCATGCTAGATGTGGCTCATGCTTGCCTTTTTTTTTTGCAATGCATCTTCTTCCTTTTTTTGGTTAAAGATTAGGATGGAAGCTGTCATCGTAATGGTAATTCATAGCTGTGTAGCCATGGTGAAGTCAATTTCCCCCCCTCCCTCCCCTCTGCTGCTGCTGCTGCTGAATGCATTAGTCTAATGAGATGTCTGCAGCCTGTGTGCCGAACAGCAGCAGCAGCGGCGGCGGCAGCAGCAGTGTGTTAACCAAAAGGGGACAAAGCCTCAAACAGCAAGAGCAGGATGGCTATCCCTGCAATGTTGGGGATTTAGCTTTATAGTCACCTTTAGGCTCCTAGCATTTAAGACAAAAGGGGCTCAGCTCTTGGGCTTTCACAATAGAAGACAGCAGGTAACAGACCTCCCCCCTCCTCCTCTCTCAGGTTTATTGGTTTGTTATCAGTGCAGGATGGAGGTGCTGTTTTCTCCTCAGCTTATGCATGGCTGCCTTTTGTGTTGTGTGATTATTACTGTCCTCGGTTAATGCTGCTTTTCTGAGCCGCATTGCTCAGCTGAGTATTCTGCAGTCTGTCAATGTTTGCATGTTCCTGTTGTAGACCTCTACCAGAGCTGCTCTGAATCGATGCTAACGCTGCTCTCTAATATGTGACGAGGACGGATTGATTGATGTGCAAGAATAAAGTGCATGTCTCTTTGGGTTTCCGCAGCTTGAGCTTGAGTTCTCTCCTTTGTCTGCAGCTCCAAATGAGTTTACCTGCAGTGACAGCACAGAAATCAGACGGCAACAACAACAACAGTGAGATGCAATCAGCTGCAGTGGCTCCCTCCTTCATCCCCAGCCAGGCGGGGAAGATACCGGGCAGGAAGAGAGGGAGACCCCCGCTCCGCAATGTCGCCAAGATGGATTTTCCAAACCGCTACCCTGAGTCCCTCCCTCCGCTCAAAGTGCCAAAGAAGAGGGGGAGAAAGCCAGGCTTCAAGGTCAGCCACATGGAGGGGGAAACATGGGGATGAGATGTTATGTACGTGTGTGTGTGTATGTGTGTGTTTGTGTGGGTGGATGCAGTGTGTTTAAAAATGCATGTGTACACAGAAAGGCACAGACACACAGGCTCCATGCCCTTCAGGGTTTGTGGGACCCCAGTGTACCAGAAAGAGGCTAAACATATGTGTGCTGTAAACATAAAGCACACATTGCTATGTCAGAAGAGAAAATATGTCTGTTTTTGTTCATATATACAAACACAATTCATCATCTGCTTCAAAACAACCACAGTTTACACATTTTTGCCACCCCGATTATTCTCTAATCCCTAATCCCTTCATGATTTAGTAAAAGAAAAATGAATACAACTTATTTCACTGCAGCTCAAACCAAGGATGGTGATGACACCATTGGCTATATCTCCACCCAGCAGCACCCCTGAGCCCGATATGAGCTCCATTCCTCAGGATGCAGCCACCATCCCCCACTCTGCCACGCCCCAGGTGCTCACAGGTAGGCCATAAAACTCTCTTAATGCCATAAAAAAACAAGTATTTATTGTGTTTGCTCTTTACAATCAAGTTCCAGTGATGTAAAAAGATGTGTATGGTTCATAATGATGATCAATTTCTCTTTCCCCCCAAAAAAAATCATCTCCATCTGTTTTCCCTCCATCAGTCTGTATCTACATCAACAAGCAGGCCAACACAGGCCCCAACCTGGACAGGAAGAAGATCCAGCAGCTTCCCGATCACTTCGGACCCGATCGACCCTCTGTGGTTCTCCAGCAGGCCGTCCAAGGCTGCATCGACAGCGCCTTCCAGCAGAAAACAGTCTTCACCCTCCTCACGCAAGGCTACGGGGGAGAAAAAATATCAGGTGTTGTACAAAGACCTCCCTCAGGTGTTGTTTACTATTTGCTCAACAGCTTCTTTTTTCTTATTTCTGTATGGTGCTCCTGAGTTGAAAAAAAAAAGTGCATTTGTAAACATCTAATTTGCAAGAAATTGCAGCTAACCTGTCATGTTGTTTCTTCTTTTGCTCTTCCAGCCACATTTGATGGGAAGCAGCACCTTCTCAGCCTCCCTGTGGTGAACAGCATCGACTATGTGCTCCGCTTTCTGAAGAAACTCTGTCGCAGCTTGCACTGTGAAAACCTCTTCAGTGATCAGCCCATTACCCAGCACAGTGGTGGCTCCTACCAGTCAGATGGTACTTCTAAATTCTGTCTAATAAAAGTTACCATCCAGATACCGTCCATCTCTTGAAGCTAATTTTGTCTCTGATCTTGTCTTTAGCTGAAACAGAAGACTACCAATTAGATCAGTCGGACGGTAAACGCTACTCTGTGGATCCCGGCGATTCTGCTTTCAGCTCAATCGGCTCGTCGTACTCACCAAAGTCCTCCTACGGGTTTCGTTCCCAGCAGCAGTTCTCCAATGGCTCGGCCTCCATGAGCATGTGCCGGCAGTCGTCCAACAGCCCAAACACATTTCCAGAAAGCAACCGGACAGGTGAGAAGGCAAAACTGAGAATGCTTCAATCTTAATTCATTGCTTTACAAAGATAACTCTTTCGTTGGTTCTTTCAGGAGGTTATAATGCATCTTCAGAGCTCCAGGAGTCCAAAGCTCCACCCAATAAAGACCCCTCCACCTGGTCTGTGGAAGACGTTGTCTGGTTCATCAGGGATGCAGACCCCCATGCTCTCGGCCCCCATGCAGACATCTTTAGGAAACATGTACGTTTTCTGTTCCAGGCTTCCTTGTTCCTCCGCTGATTCCCTGTGCAGAATGAGCGTCCAGTTGAACTCAACTTGTCTTCTTCTTCTTCTGCTTCTTTCAGGAGATCGATGGAAACGCCTTGTTACTCCTGAAGAGCGACATGATCATGAAGTACCTTGGACTGAAACTTGGGCCGGCATTGAAGCTTTGCTACCACATTGACAAACTAAAGCAGACTAAGTTCTGAAAACTTAGGAAATATTTGTCCTCTTCAATCTAACGGTACTTTCCAAAAGGGTTTTTATCTTGGACTCCATGTGTGTGAGCCAATGCAAAGAGACTAGAGTCTCTTAGCATGAGGTGCATATCTTTATGGTAAGAATCATCACTTTCTGTAAGCTGCAAAAGTATAAAAGAAAACAAAGAGTTTTACAGTTAATTTAACTAATTTATGTGTGAAATGCAAGGGTAACAGTTCAGTGTGAAATAACACATTTCTTAAGGTAAATTTGCATCATATTCTTTTACAGATAAACCTAAGTAAACCTCTTTATGTTAACCTGCAATCATTTTGGCCGCATGCCCAGAATTACATATTATAACACTGTTTTTTTATTTACACATGCAGCAGTTTAGTTGAAACATTATCATTCATTTGGAGTCATTTTTGTGTCCTATTGATGAATGTAACTGCGATATTAACCCTCTCTAAGCTCCACTTGGTCTTCTGAGGGGAAATATCAGACATTAGGTGCTTCATAATCGTCAAACGTAGAACCCGCTAGTTTCTAACTGTGTTGGCATCTTACTAGATTTTTAGGCTATTAAAAACAGGTGGTGAGAGTCAGATAGAAAACTTGAAACTCGCTCTAAAGCTCCAAGAATGGAGCTGCAGAATCAGGTGATAACTGTATGACTATAAAAATATCCATTCTAGCTACTTTAAACTATGGAACAAAAGACACTGTAATGGAGTGAGCCACCTCATTCATGCAACCAAACTGCATTCAATCTTTTCCCATTGCCTCACAAACCTGGAGTCCGAAGTTCAACCCTCTTGGTACACTTTTCTGAAGATTTCTGTGATGTCATGAAGTGATAACAAAACTCTCTTTTTCTCTTCTCTTACATGCTCACTCTACTTTTTGGCACAGATTTTAAACAAAAGAAACATCAGATTGTAGACAGCATCCTACACATACATGTTAACATCATGTAATACGTAAAAGGCCAGTGTCAGAAGATTTTTTTGTCTCACAAACCTTTGTGAGCAGCACATACGTCTGCTACATGCAGATTTCCAATTATATACGTCATCATCTGACCAGAAATGTATAACAGAAAACACTTTATACCTTAAGAAACACTCACTTTGTCAATGCTCAGCATAAGATCTTGTTTACTCGTGTTTACCAAGCTGAAAACATATCTATACCTGTACTGAAATATGGTGCATAAACTACAGCATTGCTTTTTAATTAAAAGATTTAGAAATCATTTTGATACTATTTTTCACATTACTGTGTAAGAAAAAAAAGTAATGTTCCCATTGGATTTTTCATTCTTTTTTATTATAATTTTAATATTTAAAAACAATATAACCTTAAGAAAACATAGTCTACATAGACAGGCAGTCGCTCTCTTCTTACGATATATAAAGCAAAAGAGAGTATTGTGAACGTTAACAATATACTAATGTTTCAATATGCAAGATTAATAAATTCCCATTATCTCCAGAGGCTCTTCATGTATATTCAAACAAACACGTCTTTTTAATTGATGTTTTTATGTTTTTATCAGTGTTAAAACAGAAATTCTCAAAACACAAAACACCTAAATGTTACATGAAGGAAACCCGAACCGTAATGTAAATGGGTATATAACATAAAACTGCTTTTGTATACCACTTTAGGTGTACAGTATGCATCCTTTTTTAATCAATTAACCTTTGTAAGTGAATGCTGCTGTTAAGATACATGTAAGCCATGCCTAGTGAGATCAAGCTACGGTGTTTTATTTTGAATATCACTATGAATAAGAGTTTTAGAGACAGCTGAGCCAATCAGTCCTCTATGCTGGTGCTAAAGTTATCTATGTATTCAACTGTTTGCCTTTGTGTTTGTGAAATGTAAAGGATATGTGTATACTGTACTGTATGTGAGCATTAAATTAAGAAATCAAGTAATCAGAGATATATCTGTGAGAGACTTTTTCTTTCTACTTTCTTTTGTGTCTATTGACTATATTTACACAGTGGTCATTGTCCCCTGAAGCTCCGTGTCCACCAAGTGGTCCGGTTCAGTTCAGTTTCATAACTGCGTCTCCTCTGTCAAAACTTGGAAATAATACCAAAATAACCGATGCCATCCTACTTTTTTGTCACGCTTCTGTTGGGATGCCCAGAGTACCTTTCAGTCAATTGATTGGTTGAAATAATCCTTACTTCAGGTGCGACAGTGGTAATACAGGACAAACATAAAATAGCCATGTTTAAATGTCTTGTGGATTTCGAGAAAGTAATTTCTCACAAACAAAGCTTTTCTTCTTCTCATGATAAACAGCCACATGCCATGAAAATCACAAATTGCCCTTTGTTTACTCATCCGGCTTACAACCTGCCTACCAAGTAAGGGTACGGTTAGCTGTGGAAACGCAAGCACCAGGGTTAACCATACCAAACCGAACGAGACTGTACTGAACCAAACCGGACTGCTTGGTCGAAACAGGGCTTTACATCACATTCAAATGCTCTAATGTTGCACAGCTATGTTTTAAGTTGTTAGTTGTGTAAAGGGTATCTGAAAAGACACTCAATAAAGAAGTTCCTGAGAGATATCTGGCCATATTTATACAAAAAAAACAACATATTTGATAAAACATTAGCTATCAATTGGCAACAGCTATGTTAGCATCTGTGCCTTCTTAGCTTATGTTACCACAAGCTGGGATGTGTCTGAATGCTAACAGTACCTTGTGAACGTCTCCTATAATAAGATAGGAAAGGCATAAACAGAAAAAAAAAGAACTTGGATAGTTAGGATGAGGTTACAGCCAATGTTAGCGTTTAACCTTCTCCTGGCTAACAATTACTGTTAGCTAGGAATTTACACCTTTCCTATCTTGTTGCCAGCCATAGACTGAATAAAAGATGGACGTTGTATCAGTAATGTCACTCATTGGTTTCTGAAGTAGCAATATGAGGCCAAAAGATAGCGGTCGCCATATTTGAAAAGCTATCTTAACCTTGATTTGGATCACTCAGAAACAAAGAGTTGGAGCCTCCTGGAAAACAGCTACAATAAATCCACCTCTCAGTCACCTGAACCACACTCCCAACTATGCAAATTTACAATATAATCTTAAACTTAATACAATCAGAATGGATTAGATAAACCCCCCCCCCCCCCCCACCACCACCCCCTTTACAGTATGTGCCAATAAATAAATTAGCTATTGACACAACATTTTTTGTACCAACTTGTAAACACGTGTAATTCTGCTGTAAAAATGGACATTTTAACATGGGGGTTAAAGGAGCTTTGTGGGCTTTTTGAGTGGACACTCGAAGAATTGCAGTTTTTGCATTTCATTAACTTTTTCAATAAGGGACTGCTGCCGGCTGCTGACACATTTTAAAGGTACTGTGAGTATTCAGCCTCTTCCTGCCTAACCACATTATCAGCTATTAAATGGCAGAATACCAATCTTATACATGATCATAATTACCAGTAATTATTTACATGGCAAAGAATGAAATGTGGGCCCTATTCTCTAAAGATCTTTTGCTAAAAACCCTTCGAGGAGACGTGCTAGTCAATCAAAAGAAGAAGAAAATGTCCGCCAGGGGTTAAATGGAATAAAGAGGTACCTGCGAGGGTATTTCTGTTACAGTGTTAGCTTTAATTTTAAATGGCACTCTTATATAATGGTCAGTCTGACAGTAGCTAACAGAAAATTAGGTTTTTTGAACTGAAAACGTGATATCCCTCAAGAATTTCACGATCCAATTATTTCCAGTTACTGATTAATAGACAAGCAGAAAAAGTGATTCCCTTTGTTAATAAGACCTTCAGCGTACTTGTCAGACAAGTAAATATGACGCTTAAGCAAGAAACTGGTTAACTTAGCTTAGCATGAAAATAATGGGGAACAAGTAGCCAACTAGCAGTCTATGACAAACTTTATATGTTTGAAGGTGGCTAGGTGTTGAAACCTCAGTGGATGGTAAGAAATTGTACTTTTTTATGATGATCTACATAAAAGCTTTTATTTGTAACTACCAAACCAAAATGACAGGGGGTATAGAGACCCTCATACCTGCCCCTCCCTCTGGACCTCACTCCTCCCCTCACATATTCATGACTGCACTGTCATTCCTCAAAACTCACCTTTTTGAAAATGGTTTTAATGGGTTGTTGTGCTGAGTCTTTGTATAAATATTTGTGATTATATGCAGAGGCGCTGCTTGTCAACATTCAAGACATGCAGCTGCTTGGGGCCCCAGGCCAGTAGGGTGACTCCAATGGCTGACAAAATGAAAATGTGCAAAGTTTGCAAAGTTTGCAATAACAGGGCATCCTCCCTAAGGAGGCCCCATCTGACAGCCCGGTACTCTTGTGCTGCTAGTGTTGCATGCATTATTGTTGTGAAAACCTGTGAAAGCTTTGCCAATTACTCACTGAAGGAAAATGAAAGTTTTTCATTATCTTTATATTCCTTTTTGTTATTGTTTTTTTTAAATACAATCTGTTGGGGCCTATAGAATTGCCACTTAATAATGTTGTTTATAAGACCTGTGTGTATTGTTGCTATCTTTTATAGTTTAACTAAAGTAGGCTACAGTGCCTTTGAGTAGCCTACACTAAAAAAAGTGCTTTCCAAATCAGATGTACTTTTTATATTTGTTACTATTAGTATAACTGTTTTTAAAAACTTCAAAACAAATCCAGTAAATGTACATTTCACAGGCAGGGGGAGGGGAGGTGGCAATGGGGCCCCCGGTACATCGTTATCTATCCTTGGTTTATAAATTAACGTCCATTCTTAGTAGAATCCAAATCCAGATTAATTAGGATATAATTAATGATAAGATCCAAGTTACAAAATCAAGACTCATAGCCTATAGCTCACAAATCTAGAGCACAGCGTACACAGACCAGAATCCCAAATGTTTATTTTCTGCTGAATACATGTAAGGCTGATCATCACGACGAAGGATCCAGTCATAACGTGACAGGATCCAGCAGCAGCTGAACCCAGAGCGAGCAGCAGAGCATCAGTAAACTCATGATCAGGCTGTGATGCACACGGGTGACGCTGCGCTCCTGTAGTCGCATAACCAAAGACTGGCGTGGGATCGGTCCCTGCTGCGCCTCATCTGGAATAACGTCGGGAAAATCCAGTAATTTCATCAGCGGGTGTTTTTTAATTTTTTTATTTAAAGGAGACGAACAGTGTTGACAAAAATTCCCTTTTGGGCAAAACGTTTCCATCGGAAGGCGGTGTTCTACTCTGCAGAAGCCAGAGCAGATTTATTCCGATAGAGAATCACCAAATATAGGCAGTAAAAAGGTAAGAAGTGTTTGCCTGCACATGTCGGCTCCATGTCATGTTATGTGTCATTATTAGATAACAGACGTGGTTATGAACGTGTCATTCTTTTTTCACAATTTCTTTTCGTTTGAATGAATAGGATCGAGTAGAGGGGTTTTCACACGGGCACCTGCGCATCCCTTAAAATTAACCCCTGCGTCTTGCCCTGGAAAGTAGCAGAAAACAGAAGAATTACAGAAAGCAATGATTTAATGACTTAATAGAATGTCATCAAGAATGGCTTAATTAATTGGCTTTATGAGCTAGAAGAAAATGTGGCTCTGCTGTTGCACCGATTGGAGCTGCCTTGCATTTTAAAATGAGGTCTGGTTGGTTATGAAATTCTTGGCTTTTTTTTTTTTTCGCCCCAAATGCGCATGCAAAGATGTCATTAGCAGCAGGATCTAATCTGAAAATACTCTCACTGCGTCGTTTCCATCGGAATGCAGCAGCGTCTCCCTCTCTGCTCTGCACAGGAGGCGGTTAGCTTTAATAGCGTTAACTCAGATGTCATTGCCCAAAGCGTGAAATAAAACAACATCTGGTGGCCTCTATTTGGGCAAAACGAGTCACTCATACTTGTGGCCAGCACGCAGCGAGACGCATATTTCTGTACCAAACAAACAAACGGCGCAGTTCGATGTCGAGCTCAACGCTCCGTTCAAACAATCCCGTTTTGTCATCTTCCTGCAAAATGTTTGTCCTCAAGGTCATTTCCTGCAGCCTAGTCTAAAGATTTAACCCGACATGAGATCCTATAATTAACAGCCTGGCTCCTCCGGACTGGTTATGTGACAAGCAGCGGGTGCATATTAAACACTGTGGTTTGCGCATATTTCTGCTGTTTGTTGTGTGAAGGCCCAAGCCAATGCAGTGCTGTGTGTGGTGGAGCTGCTCAGCCTGCTGTCATGCTGCTGCTGCTGCTTGCTGCAGAGATGTGGACCATATGCTGGTCTCAAGAGGTTCCCACGATGTACTCTATTTGGTTAATTTTATGCAAATAAGCTATATTATTGCTTCGCTGCCTCTGTGTTTGATGATGTATTGAGAATTGGCGCATTTTGGACTCATTATGTCATCTGTCACACCATGAGTCAATAATTTATGAATGTGGGACTTCTGAGAGGAAGCTCTGGTGTGGATGCTCAAGCTGCCATGATGGCTACTGAGGACCTTCAGTGTGATGATAATCTGGTCTGATTAGTCTGTGCATCACCCACAACTGGCTTAAAAACTATAGCATATAAAGAGCAGAGAGTTATAAGCTATATTCCTCCCTAATCCAGATTACAGCAGGCCGACTGTCTGCTCCTGCATGCTGTCCTCACTCGGGTCTGTGGGTTTACTGCAGCAGGGGCCTCTCTTACAACCAAGCACAGGCTTTGTTGTCATTGTCAGGTTATAGAACAATAGTGTTTGCAGTGGAAACTTGATAGTGGCGATCGAACATTTGACAAACTGGATCTGCTCTGACAGTGACGATCCAGGTCAGCGCTACCCGGGCCAGAGACTGGCACAGGCAGGATGCAGGGACATAAATAGAACAGGAACACCAGGGACATATTTGCAGGCTAACCTCCCTCTCCCTAAAAATACTCGAATTAACCCTGTGGTCATGCTCAATGTGGATATAAAAAGGGCAGTTTTCATACTGTGCTGTTATACTGTCATCACTCAAGCATAGATAAATGCATTATTCACATGTTCTTGCACCACAGGAACCATGGGAAAGCAGAACAGCAAGCTGACTCCCGAGGTGATGGAGGATCTGGTGAAGAACACAGAGTTTAATGAACACGAACTGAAGCAGTGGTACAAAGGCTTCCTGAAAGACTGCCCCACTGGCAGGCTGAATCTGGACGAATTCCAGCAGCTTTATGTCAAGGTTTGTTTCAAGTCAATGTCTCTTTATCATTTGATTCTTTTACATCTATCAGATCAGTGGTCCTTCATATGCCATGGCTATTTTGCGTCATGAAGTGGTGCTTTTAACTGCTAAAGCCTTGAATTATTGAACACATCTCTCCCACATTTGCAGTTCTTTCCTTATGGCGATGCATCCAAATTTGCACAACACGCCTTCAGAACCTTTGACAAAAATGGGGACGGCACCATTGATTTCCGAGAGTTCATTTGCGCTCTGTCCATCACGTCCCGCGGCAGCTTTGAGCAGAAACTCAACTGGGCCTTCAACATGTACGACCTGGACGGTGACGGCAAAATCACCAGAGTGGAGATGCTGGAGATAATCGAGGTAAGGGATTATTGAGTCATTAAGCTCTTGCTCATCAGGTACTTGCTTGTTATTTTTTTGGTGTTATCAGTGTCCTACACACCGGCAATGCCCTGAGTTCAGATCGCCAGTGACAAAACTGCAGTGGTATAGAATTACTTTGTGCCATTTCTGGGAACGTCATCAGTAGTAAATCTGATATGTCACAGAGAGCACAGCATATTGACCATTTCTGTAGTGATACATTTGCTCCACGCTTCAATGCAAATAATCTACATTAACTATTTCCTACCTTTTTTGTCTCAACGCCCCAAAAGCCCTATTGCACTAGATCTCAAGTATGTTGTACACCATTGGCCCTATTGCCTGCCTTGTTTCAAATGTGTGGATTGTATGGTAGATGTTGTTTGTCACTATGAATTTAATGAAAGTGGTATAGCTTTTTTCAATATTCCTCTTATTCAGTGTTTGTTTCACTTTGGAGAAGTTGCATTCATTATACTACCATTTGGAGCCCCAGAAATTAACATTATCTATATATTTTTTTTATTTTTAACTTGTGACTTTTACCCAACAATTTCAAAAGTTAATTTGTTATCCCAATTTGAGCAAATAAGTTTAGCTAGCGTTGATTAGCTAACAGTTTCAACTGCTTATTTTCTTCATTAGTTAACAATTTCTACCTATTTTTGACTTTAAGCCAGCCAGCTTTCAATTTCAACTATTTAATTAATTGCTTATAGTTTTCAATTTCAACCGTTCTGTATTTTCTATTAGCCTTATCTTAGCTAACGTTTTGAGCTATTTATGCAGTGATTTTAGCTAACAATTATGTAAACTATACATTGGTCACTTTTTCTAAGTATTCTAACTTTAATTTTGTGACTTTAAGACAATTACTTTGCTTTAATCCTACATTTTAAACATCTCACTACTCTTGGCTAACATTCTTGAGCAAACTGAAGTTAGCGCTAACATATTGAACTGTTTATCAATGTGTCTTACATTCTCTACCTTTCACACATTACTTTTTGGACACATTACTCTTTACACATAAACTATCTTTGATTTCTACAAATAGAGTTTACATAATCTGACTCAGTCCTTTTGGAGGCTCATGTTATTGAAAATGTACAGTGAGCATTAGACCTAATCGCAATAGTTTTTTTCTTTACACAAATGTAAGGTACTCATATCTTAATAAACCACAAGCTCTACATCTAGTTCAATTTTGGTTTGGCTGTATTCATTTGTTAAGCTTTCCACATACTCTTCTGTTACAGTAAAAAAAACGAACCCCCAGGTAATAAATACCACTTGCTGTGAATCACTGATCTCCATCTTTATGAACAAACGAACAATCCAGCTACGCTTCACTGGGTTACATAAGAATCAGTCCTGTGCTAATTTATCACTGCATCTCACCCACAGGCAATCTACAAAATGGTGGGCACTGTGATCATGATGAAGATGAACGAGGATGGTTTGACACCGGCGCAGAGGGTGGACAAGATCTTCAGCAAAATGGATAAGAACAACGACGACCAGATCTCGTTGGAAGAGTTCAAAGAGGCTGCGAAGAGCGACCCGTCCATCGTGCTCCTGTTGCAGTGTGAAATGCAGAAGTGAGCCCTCCCTGCTCGCTCCTCTTCCCCGTCTGTAATCCACACACTCTGGACAGCAGCACATGTTTTAATGTCTCATTAGGTTCTCTGCCATTTCCACAGGAAAAAAAAAACAATGCTTGGACTATTTTTCAATGGACTCGCTTCTTGTGGTTGTATGCATGAGAATGTCAAATGCTGAATAATTTTGAATATAGCTATACAGATATCATACATTTCTATTTGGAAACATGCCAACGTGATTTGTGCACAGTAACCCTATACATTCTCATTCAACCCTAGCTTGTATATCAGTGGAGCACTGCATTAAATTATGTTCCTGCAGTATTTAGGATCCCCCAGTGTTCACTGCTGCAACGACTGTACGCTTTACATAATAGTAACAAAACAATAATTCCTATGATAATTGTAACTGTCTCTACTATCCAGACCTGTTGAGCTCTTGGAGAGTAGAGAGGCTCCGCGTCTGTTCCAGATGTTTTCACACGATGGAACCAAGGAGAGTAGGTTCTTTGCATGCATATATTATGTGTCAAAAAATATAATCTCTTACCTTTTGCATCTTTAGGTGGTTATAAAAGAGAAACCCTCCAGAATTCATTTAGTATTGTTGCATGGGATGTACAGTATGTGACTCATCAGACTCTTATTGTTCACCTCCAGTAACGTGGGCGCATGCTTCCCTCCGTTTGATACACGTGTATGTGTGACACTTGAGTTTTTGGGAATATATTTGGGTCGCAGTTGTGGGCTAATATCCAGGGAAGAGCTTTCACGTTACCAATGTGTTCTGTTTTGCTTCAGTGACTTCTAGGATGAGCAGAAATATATGGAGCAGCTTTTTCTTTATGAACTTACTGTACTGCTGCCGCTTTAACTCGAGGAAATGACCACTGTCATTAGGCCCAGTACTCATTCATTACTCCCAACATATGATCCTAATTGGCTTCTTATACTGGCTGCTTCTTTGACTTCGACTGAAACGACTTAACTCAGTACATATCAACATGTTTACAGAAAAGAAAGCACTGCAAAATGAGTACAGTCTCGGCTTTTGACCTTATTGCTGGGCGCTCACTCTCTTGGCTGGGGACCTCATGAGAAGAGCACCACTTCCAAAGGTTTTAAAAGGCCTCATATATGTTTACTGGACACACTGCATTCCTACTTATAAAACTTTTTTGTAAGGAGAAACTTTTTATTGAAAGGTCTCATCTTCTAATCTATTCCATTTGCAACAATCATTAAAGATGCAGGACCCTCAAGAGAAGCATTAGATGGAGCTTTTGAAAGAGCGTTTCAGTGTGAGACGTCAGCCAGGTGATAATGTGAGTTTGAAACTTGTGGCGGAAACTCTCTTTCAAACGCTTTGCTTCCCCATTTCTAGCCTATGCAAGCATGGACTGAGAGTCTGCTTGTAGTCCACTGACAGTAGTGGAGGTTGCAGAAGCTTTTCACTGTTCTGTCTGAAACATAAACTGAAACCAACCCTCACATTATTTATGTCGTTATTTGTTTACACATTTCAGTCCAGTCACTAAGTCATTCTTTGTCTAGTAAATGTTTCTATCAAATATGAAAAAAATCATAAGTGACTGTATTCTTTTATACATGTGGCATGTGTTTCACCCAAAAATAATTCTGTAGTGATTAAAATGAATAAACCATCACCAGGCTTTTTCAAAAGACACAGTGGAGCAGGTGTAATTAATGCAAAAAAGAGGTGCAGAATTAAAAGAGCGTGTTGATGTGGATGAGCGGATGGACCGCATGAGCTAATAGCTGATTGTGTGTATGCGTGGGTGTGTGTTAGAATAGAATAGAATAGAATTACTTTATTGATCCCAAACTGGGAAATTGTGGCGTTACAGCAGCAGGTTATCCAACACATAATATGAGTAAATTATTGTGTGTGTCAATGCTCGTGTGTGTGTGTGTGTTATTGTGTGTGTCAGTGCACGTGTGTGTGTGTGTGTGTGTGTGTGTGTGTGTGTGTGTGTGTGTGTGTGTGTGTGTGTGTGTGTGTGTGTTAATGCGTGTGTGCATGTGTGCGTGCGTGTGTGTGAAAAAGTATGACGCATATAAAAGTGTTTAGGTTATGCAAAAGGTTTATTAGAACAATAGACATGAGTCTTGACAGTAATACCGTTTAAATACTGTTAGATTAAAGGTTCTCAACAAGGGAGAGAATTAGATAGAGCTCAAGTTAATGTCACATAGATGATGCCAAAGATGATCAGTGTTTGTCCGTGACTAGTTGCAAACTTCACCAATAGATTGCTTGTTGTGAGAATACTAACAGTGTCAAGTTGAGTTCATAGAGTAAAATGGTTTGATCTTTAGTACCAAACTCCGGATGCAAAAGTCACCAACATTTAAACTAAAATGTATACTACATCTAAACAGATTTTTAACTTCAGGAATAATGAACACTAGCATTCTAAAACACACAGAAAACTGAGTTACAGAATAATGAATAACACAACATTTTTACATATAACACATCCTTTACACTATCTCATTAAAGAAACAAAGAGTGGAACTCCCAAACACATACAGTATGGTAAGGCTGAAAAATAAATGACTGTGCACATAAACATTCTTTATGTTATGGTCTCTAGAGCTCACTTCAAACGTCTTCATCCTCAGTCTCCCTTTGATTGTGTGGACCCTGAAGCTGGTGGACTTTGATGAGGCTGCTTTTAGGCAAATTTCTGAAAGAGAGAAACAGCAGGTGACTTTGTGATTAGTCATCAAACCCTTTGAAACAGTGAATCAAGTCTTTATGAATGCAAAAAGAGACTTAAAAATATGACCACTGTTGCATGGCACTGTTCAAATTAAATCAGTGTTTAAATATATATTTAAAATCCATATTTAAATGAGGTTAAGAAATGTGTTAAAATTCTAAAAAGTGTATAGAATTTCAATACATAACGCCACTATTAATTACAAATTGTTAAAGTTTAAAAGCCTCTAAAAGATTAATATAATCAATAAAATCCACGAAAAACAGATACAGATAATGATTATTTTATTTATCATATTCTGATTTTATTCAAACACTTCTCATTTTGCAAAAGTTTTCAAATTTTGAAGATCCAGTACTGTAACTGATCTGACGGTTCATTTTAGCCTCTTTAATAAAACAAAAGATGTAAAGTTACAATTAATCTAAAGGTTTAGGTCAGAAACAAACACTAAAAAGAGCGCCACCTGGTGGTGAGGGGAGTGATGAAGATAAACTGTCGAAGTTGCTGCCGCTGAGACAGATCCAGGAGGAGATCCAGAGAGATTCTGCGATTTTGCATATCCTACAAAGAAAGTGAGTTAAATTTAAAACATTTTCATACAAATTGTTAATGCGCGAGGTAATGCTGTTGTTTCTGTGTGCTCACCATGTAGACGTCGAACTCATCGAGGCATCTGAAGGGTGACTCTGTGATCTCCCACAAGGAGAGCATGAAGCAAACAGTGGAGAAGGAGCGTTCACCGCCTGACAGTGACCTCGTGTCCCTCACAGCTTCATCCTCCCTCTCTGTAGGCCCAACCTTTACATCAAGAGGTGGGGTATTTATTCCCAAAACACTTACACAAGATTATTTAGGTGCTTTTTGTGCCCTTTTTGGGAGGAGAGGACAGTAGATTTGAGGACAGTCAAATGCAGGGCGGCTGTTTCGAGGGCTATAACCTTTGCATATGGGACGTTCAATTTAACCACTGAGCTGAACCGAGGGTTTTTAAAAAGTAATGTATATACCAGGTGTTTGTTTTCATTAAGATTGTTTTGTGGCTGTGTGGTGGCAGGAAATGATATGGGAAAAGGAAAGAGGAGGGACAATAATGATGTTTTTTATACTCCTTAATTTGATGCGATTTTGAGTCATTCTGTGAACTTGAACAGGAAGAAACTATCACAGTAGATCACATATAAAAACACACATATAGACGTACCGAGATGTAGAGCGTCTCATTGATGTGATCAAAAATCATGGCGCCGCAGCAGTTCATCTTTATGAGAAAGTTATTGAAGTACAGCTTGCATCTGACAGAGAGAGACCTTTGGGAGGAGAAAGATGAAACCATGAAATCAGAGATGCTACAGTTATGTATTTCTGGATTGTTTTGAAACTCAGTAGGGCATTATTTACCTACGCATGACTTTGTATCTGTTGCTCCTGTCTGACATGATGTTGTCAAGTCGATCAATGAACCCCCGCAGATCTGTCACGTGGTTGGTTTTCTTTCTGTAGAGAGCGAGGGCCTCTGCGTACTCCCTAATGAGGGCACAGGACAGAAAATGGCCTAGCCTAAATTTTTCTTATTCCAGAACAAGGCCACAATATGATTTAGCGATGGCCAACGGGCAGATCAGATTGAAGTATCCAGTTGAAAAGACTCTCGGTGGCAGGAGGAGTCTCGGCGGATGAGCTGAACCTCAGTGGGCAGAAACAAATTTTTACCCGACTACATAACTAAAGCTGAAACCTAGTGCCATGATGAGGAAGAATGATGCAGGACAACTCTAACACTTCTTCTATTCAAAATATCAAACGTCTTTCTACAAAATGAACTCAAAGTTAGCTGGTTAGCTTCGGCACTTTGAAAATACTGCATTACCAATCAAATCATGCCTTAAAAATGTCACTTAAAGCTCCTGTGAGGAACTCTCTGCACCGATCTTGGAGCCCCCTCGAGGACAAAGTTGTACATCATATCTCTTTACTGATCCTTTCTTGTGCATGAGTAAGTAGAGTTTTCTGAAGAAAATGCGCAATATTTTACTTTTTCATGAAAAGAAATCTACAATGTATTGCAGTAAAAATACAAAAATAAATCCCGAGTCAAAACAGAATGCAATAGGACATCAGCAAACAAATATTCAGGTATAGAACAAGAACAACTTGTACTTTGAATAAGTAATTAACTACAGCACTTAAGTTGATGTGGGATTTCATGTTGATGTATAATTAACGGTCAACCAAATTACTACTGGAAAACGGTGTACACCTGAAAGAGGTTCAACCTTTCACATTAGGCCTATCTGCAGAGCTGCTCCGTCCTTGGGAGATATTTTGTGCCAGCGCGTTTCAACATCTCTGTTCCCACACATTTTTCAGAAAACTTGTCATTTCTCACCTGACCACTTTCTCCCGGTCTCCATGGCTGCTCTCCAAAACTTTGATTTTCTCCTTCAGCTGAGTGATTTCTCTGTCGATGCTCATGGTGCTGCCGCTCACCTGCTGCCGCTCAGGACTGATCTCTGAGGCTTTGGCCACATATTCCTGTCATCACATATGTGAGCGCTTAAGACAGCCTTACGGATTTTACTTGAGATCGCTACAGATCTCTGGAGGCAGTAAATCACCTCTTAAGTTGAGTTTTTCCAACTGCTAGCTAGCTGATAGGAATGGTTTTGTATAGCTAAAGGGCGAGAGATAAACTGTACTATAATAAACACTTTAGCCTCAAATGAAAATGCTACATCACTTACATTACAACTGTTTTAGTAAAGCTATTGGTACCTGTAACTCTTCTTCTCTTTGCGCGAGGTCACTTTTCATAGCTTGGATGTTGTCTTCATGAGCCTTAAGTTGGTTCTCTATGATCTTAAAATTATGTTTACACTTTGTACACTCAGCCTCCAGCTTCTCTTGTTCATGCTTCAGGACAACAAACAAAATATTACATTTTACAACCACTACTTCATATAAGAAAGGCTTTACACACTAACAATAGATGCAGAATCTAGGCAGAAACATGCCTGCCTTGACTGTACCTTTAAGGGCTCCCTCTCTTCAAGGAGTTGATCAAACCGTTTCCTAACAGAAGAGTATTGTGACTCCATGTCCTCTGCCTTTTTCCAGCATTTGTCTAGCTCCAACTTTGCTTCATCAACAGCCTGTTTCTCTGTCTTGATCTTCTGACTGTTCTCGTTGGCAACTTCTTCCTGCAACAAGCATTTGAAGACATTGGACTTACAAAATCCCTCTTAGGATTTGTGTCTGTTTTAATGAAAGACAACTGTAAATGATCACCAAGGAGCTGATGTCACTAGCGTGCTCCTCTCCAGCCGTCTGCAGCTCAGTTATAGTTGCCTTGATTTGATTCACAGAGGCCTGTATAAAAAAAAGCCAATGTTATTTGCAATATACCCTTCAATAAAGCTAGATAAATCACACAATTTTCAGCAGTGACCTTTCTGCAAAAACAGCAGCAATAAAAACCAAGCTGTCTCTCAGATTGAGCAAAAAGAAAATGGTCATATCAGGAGAGAAACAAAAGAAAATGTTCTGAGGGAAGCATTACTGGTATAAAACGTTCTGGTGCAAATCTTGAAAGAGTTCACAGTTCACTGACCAGAGTTTTCTTCAGGATGGTAATGGCGGTATTCAGCTTGTTCTCCATGTACGAGATGTCATTAGACAAAAAGGTCACTTGAAGCTGAAACCTGGACAGCTGAGCCTGCTGATTCTCCAACTCTGACTCCAACACGCTGTGACAGGCAGGATACAACTTTATTTTAACTCAGAACTCCACACAGTCGACAGAGAAAAGAATCTCATAACAGCCTCTTTAGAAAACTCGCAAACACTGCAGACTCATGTTTTCATTGAACAAAGAGTGAAGCTTTGAAAATGAAATACTTAATATTTGAGTATTCACTCCAAATGGAATAAATGCAGGAGAAAGAAAATGCAGCAAATTGTGCACATGTTGACACGATCGTTGAGTGTTTCTTAATTTAATGTATTTTTTCAAGGCTCATTTGTTGACATTCAAAGAGATAGATAAGAAGATGTATACCAATCTGGGGTTTGGATGCTTAACAGCAAGTTGGATACAGTACAGTGTCTGATTAGCTTAACTTAGCTTAGCATAAAAAGTGGAAACAGCGGGAAACTGCTAGCATGGTTGAGATTCATGATGAAATACATGAATCACTGATTTTCAGAGGTGCCTGTGAGTAGAGATGTAACTCTGTCAGTCTTCATTTTTTTTCTCATAATGTGTGTTGCATGCATATCAATTACCTTATTTCAGTCTCGAGATTCACGCCCAGATACTTGGCTCTGCTGCAGTCAGAGGTATAATAACGGTTGTGATACACCTGATCTCCCTCAGCAGTGAAGGCCTCACGACAGTTTAGGGGTGACTCTCCTTGCTGCATGATCCTCCTCGCTATGTCTTTTTCCTTAAACAATGAAGCCACAGTTATTTCGTGATAAGACAAAAACTGAACAAATTTAAAAAAAAATGTAATCCATAACATGCCAGATTTGGTATCAATGTGCATTAGAGATGTACTTACCTTGATGATCAGAACAGATTCTATCGCCCTTATATCAATGAGACAGTTTATGATGACCGGGCTTGGTGCTGTGATTACGTCAATCAGAGTATGACATTCAGGGTGATATGCTTTCCTACAAAAAAAAAAAAGCATAGACGTTAAACACATGATTATTTGAACTTTCAAATGTTATAAGTCAACAACAAAGAAATTCTGCTGCTGCTGACCGTCTTTGAATGTTGTACAGTTTGTCTGAGAAAGGGCAGACAATGATTTTTGGCCTGGTGCCCGTTGGATAATAGGTAGACATCAGCTCCTGAAGGACTGCCTCGTCCTTGTAGTTGTCACAGCAGAAAGTCTTCATGAGGGTCCGCAGACAACACTCCACAGCTAATGCCAACGTGGGATCGTTCAGACTGAAACAGGCTCCTGAGAGAGGACACAGGCTGTCTATATACTGTATAATTTGTAGAACTAATTCACTGCAGGTGTGTAAAAACTAAACTTAAAATTTAAAAAAAAAAAAAAAAAAAGCATAAAAGCTTACTAGGACCACTGCAGTTAAGAAATAAATTACACTTCCAGAGGAGAAGGATTAAGAATAACAGTTTAAATTACTGAGAAGAAAATGTAACATTCTCTAAGATTATACATTTAAAAAAAACTCTTTGAGATTATGGTCACAAATTAAGATGAAACAAAACTTGCAAAAAATAATGTTTAAAAAATTGGGAGTTTTTCTTGAAATATCATAACCTTCCATTGGAGTGTTAATTAATTTTGTTCTTACATTTATTAAATACATTTATTTGCTTTCTCGACTAGAGCTAGAATAATCTTTAATACTATTCTAAAATCAAAATGATGCAGAAGTTAGCATCCTACTAGCCTAGCTAAGCATACAAACAGGAAACTAAAGAAACAGCTAGCGTGAGTTTGTCCAGCTCACTAATCAGTGCAGTTACTGCTACTTGCTTCTAGCCAGGGCATAGTCTCCTGTAAAACCTTAATTTGTTCATTTCTTACCCTTTTTATACATTTAAGATATGTCATGTTTATTGAGAGAGATTTGGTGATGCTGGTGAGTGTAAATGCTACCTTAGGACAGACACAGGCTAGCTGTTTCCCCTTGTTTCTATTTTTTTTTTTTTTTTTTTTTTGAGCAAACGTTATAACTGGTTTTCTGCAATAATGCAAATAAGCGTAATTCCTAGAAAGTCAAACTAATTTGACATTAATCAGCAGAGAAATCAAACCAACAAAACATGATAAAAGGAGTCACCAATGGGACCAAGAGGTCTCTTGAGAAAGCGTCCTTTGGCAAGCGCCTCAGAAATGGAATTCAGCAGGTCGGGTACATTATCTCCAAAACGCTTCAGGTTGTTTGATTGACTGGCGAGGAACCGAGTCTTTCTCATAAGTTTAGACTTGTATGATTGTTGGATGTTTCTTTCTTCCAATCTGTCCAATAGTAACAATTCTCCATCAGGGCAGAAAATCTGGGCCCTCATATAAATGACAATCCCCCCACAAACCCTCAACATACATTCGTTTCAAGTAAAAGTAGCGTCTGGTACCTCAGCTTGTCCTGCTCTTCCCTTCTTTTGAAAAGTGCCTGATGTTTGCTATTGATCTCTTGATTCAGCTGTGAGCACTCACTCTCAAGCTCTGCAAGCTCCTTTTTCAGGCTAGATATTTTCTTCTTCTGTTTAGTGTACTCTGTCTCTCCATCTTCGTTTGGGCTCCTGCTGAGGGGAAGAAACATAGTATCAAATGCATGCATGTCTTTCTCTTCAGGCCCTCAGTTAGAGGATTTGTTTCACCTCAGTACTCCCCCACCTTGTTTTTGCATTGTTTATTTTCTTCTGAAGAAGATTTTGTTCCTTCTCTGAGTGCTTGAGTTTGTTCAGAACCTGAAAATAGACAAGCTGAGGGAAAAGATTGCGTCTCTTTAAACAACTTACGTTATGCATACTTTAAAAAAATAGGTTTTGCACAGATACAGAACTGGGTTTATCATGAATTTCTAAATCCATACCTCCTTTTCCTTATGACTTTTGTTAATAATCCTCACTTGTATTTTCAACTTGTGACAGTCATCTGACAAAGAGTCTTGTTGCTCTCTCAGATTGTCAATACAGCTCTTTACGGACTGAAGCCTCCCTTCTAATTGGATGACCTTAGCCTATGTGGAAGGAAACTCATCATGTTAGAATTTTAAATATCAGAAAAGAATGTATTGATGTCCAAAGATTGGATACATTATCATATTGTGATAAAAACAACATGTAGACTGTGAGATTTAGCTTTAAATGAAAGTATTCTTTGAGACAAAGTCATCTACAGAAGTTTCACTGTGCTAAGTGTTGCTAGCATCTCTGTTTATAATGTGCATGGAGCTTGTGACCTGCAGTGACTGACACAGCGCAAGTTCTGTTTAAATCCTAGATATAACCTCCTCCTTTATAAAAGAAATATAAAAACACCTCACGTGTAGTAAATTCTTCACAGATAAAAATGAAAGGAGAGACATTCTGAGGGCAATACACTACGGAGTTAAAGGGATCTCTGAAGACAACATGTTAGAACAAAAAATTCCAAGTCGACATTGCTTTTTCACTGGAGGACAGGTATTATAAACCTCCAAGTGTACTGTCCTAACATGAAGTGAAGACACTTAGTTCAATTGCTGGTGAGGGTGAGAAGGGCTACAACATTTATAAATAGACTCTTGTATATTTAATAGAATAAGGACACTTGTGAGTCACCTGATAGAGCTGAAGGTTCTTCTGATGTTTGCCATTATTCCCTTCCCTTTCAATGTCCTCCTTCAGCTGCTGTACTAACACCTCCTTCTCTCTGACCTGACAGGAAAAAAAGATGACCATGATCATCTGCAAGAGCTGAATGAAACTGACTGAAAATGAAGAACCAATGGAGATGTTGTTCTTGCTATTATTCCACTTTTCTTTGGTATGGTTTCTGCTTTCTTTTCCTACATTTTCACACTACTTAGAATCCACAATGAAATGTAAAGAAAGCAGGAAGTAAAAAAAATAAATGGTACAAATAAATTGTATCTGTTTTATACAACTGTGACAAAATATCTCTTACCAAACACCATGCCATTTTTTTCTTCAGATTCTCAAGGACCTCCTTTATCTCACTGGTGGATGACACAGTTTCATACCTCTCTTTCTTCTTTAGAAACTCCTGTTTCAGGTCCTTGAGACACTGAATACAAAAAAGTGTAAAAACATTAAATTAATAGACTTCATTCTGGCAAAAGACACAAAAGGAAATGAATGGACAAACTGATCAGAAGCATGTAGGAGTGAAGGTCACAATGTGCATCAAGGGATAAAGTGTAAGACAAAAAAAATGGTGTTCTGTACAAGAGCAGAGCAATCAAAGTGCTTACTTATGTTAACAATCATCCCTATGGTGTTTACTTAAAAGTGAACAGCATACCTCAAGTAAATATCACCATTTTGGAGTCATATCAAAGTCTCTTGGTTGACAACACCAAACTATCAGCTAAACATGTGTGACGTATTGATTTTGTAGAGCTAATGCAACCAAATAATGTGATACAAAATAATAACAAGATCTGCACTGTAAGGTACAATTTGAATGACAATAAAGTCTAAGATGTGTGATGAGAGCCGTACTTCCTCTTGTCTCTTGACCTGCTGTCGTGTGACTGTTGTAGTTTGTTTGATCTGGGTGTAATCCCTCTTCATCTGTTCCAGCTGAGTTGCTTTCATGAAGAACTACAAAAGCCAAAAAAAAAAGCCAAAAAATATCAAACGAAAGAAATATTATATCAGATTCTCCAAATTCATATGTAGTCTAAAAAATAAATCAAACCTTATCAGTTATGTATTACCTTATACTTGTCTGATTCACTTTTTGTATGCAGGAACTGTTTGCTCATTTCTTGGTTAAGAATGGACACTGGGTTATCCACCTGGGAAACGCAAAAAAAGCGTGCTGCTGAGGCTTTCAGGTAGAATGAGGCTGCAGTGATTAACGATTTCTACGACAGCCTGAAAACATTTATGAAATCAAATAAAAACCTGGATGTTGAAGTGATCTAAGATGGCCGTCAACTCCTCCTTTTTGTGTGAGATAAGTTTTCCTAGAATACACGACAGACGACAACATGTGTTTGTCAAGGCTTTGTCATACTCATGGGGATTACATTATTGGTTTCCCACTACCTGAGCAGCAACTTAAACTCAACTTATCATTGTGATCATTCCTTTAATGTTGGGAGTGAAAGCATGTTTTATTCATCTCTTGAATAAAACTGAATCTTGTGTTTTCCAATGTCTACAATACAGTGTTTCAATTTGGGAAACAATACATTTGAATAGATGTCCCTTAAGCATAAAGACAAGCAGACAAATCTATAAACAGCGTACACCAGGAAACAACACACATTAAAACACACTCATCAACGTTTCAGTTCCTGCCCCACCCATTACAACTGAAAAATATTTAAAAAAAACAAAATAGTAGAAACACCCAAATAAGTGTGGAGCACGATCACACCTGAAATAACTTTCTTATTCTACTTTCTTTAAACTGCCTAATCTTAAAACACAAACTGTTTTAAGTGGGAAGTGCTGCTCAAGTTCTTATTATCCACATAAGAAAGTGGCACTATTTCAACTTTATGACTAAAATATCAACCTGTATGAATGTAAACATGTCTTGTGTTTACACTGGCTCAGAGCAGCCAAAGTGTCGTGTACATTAAATAGACTCGTGCAAGTTTATAGAGGAACATTCCTGACCATGACTTAAGTATTTACAGAGCTCGGATGGATAAGAGTCTGACTGAAGAGCTTTTGTCCTCACGTCTCCTAAGTGTGTCTGACATTTAGAGAAGGTTTAATGGGAAATCTGTTACTGCAGAAAGGCACCTGATTTGCTCTTCAGTTTGCAGGTTCGAGTTCCATTGCAAGAGATGTGATGCTCAACAGAGATGCAGTCGCCGTACACGTCACTTTTATAGGCATCTGGTCCTCTGTTTCTCAGATTTATGGTTATATCTGCAGCACTAGAGAGAAGACTCTACTGTTATGGCATTCAATTCATTATCGATTGTCCCTGAGGACTTTTTCCCACGGAGTCCAGCATTATGTACAGTGACTCACTCTTCACCAGTCTTTACAAAATCCTTCAGGGACACTCCTCTGTTTGTGACGATTGCCTTTCCACCGAGGCCGACAGTCAGGGCATTCAGGATTGCACTTTTTCCACCTCAGAATTAAATTAGAATCAACACAGAGATTAAATTACTGCATGGAGAATAAACCACAGACACTAGTGCCTCACATGCAGAACTAAAGGTTGTAGGCAAATGAACACCCTCTTTTACATTTGAAGCTGCTGTCATTAATCATTTAGCGCTATTTTCTCTTCAAGTGTAATTTCATTTATTGTAGAAACATCTACATTTTCTATCTGTCTACTTACCTCTCTGTATACCTGTATGTGTGCTTATCTAACAGTGTAACTGTCTGTCTGCCCAGCTATCTATCTATCTATCTATCTATCTATCTATCTATCCATCGTATATGTGGCGGCTGTGGCTCAGTGTTAGAGTCGGTCGCCTCTCAACCAGATGAAGCAGGCTGCACCCTGCCACATGCAGGCAGTACATGCAGGTGCAGCCACATGTCTGATGAATTAATGAATGGGATTAACTAATGGCCACTAGCAGCCTCTGCCATCAGTATGTGAATGGGTAGGTGTGACCTGCATTGTAAAGTAGTCAGAAGACTAGATCAGCGCTATACAAGCTCAAGTCCATTTAGCACCTATCATACTATGAACAACAGTAATCATGCACTCATACACAATAAGTTAAGAAAAACTCATTACAGTCCTCTACTTTTAAATGACACAAATAGATCATCATTGCACCTTAGTTTTAAAGGCAGTAGATACAGCAGAGTCTGTCCATCCCCCTGATTGGGTTGGGAGGTATAAAACATACAAGCTGAAGCAAACAGAAGATCTAATGACAGATCCTGATGGCCTTACTTCCATTGTTGCCGACGATGAAATTCACATTTAGCCCAAACTGGAATGGACCGAGCATATGGTGACACATGAAATTCTTCATACTGACACTTTCAATAAGGCCGGTATCTCCCTAGAAATACATGCAGGAAACAATATTCAGCCGTTAATGAGTTGGAGAGAAAGTAAAGACAAATAGTTGGTGCTTGGGGAAATTACTCACTGTGGCAGAAAGAGGG
Source organism: Labrus bergylta (assembly GCF_963930695.1). Taxonomy (NCBI): domain Eukaryota; kingdom Metazoa; phylum Chordata; class Actinopteri; order Labriformes; family Labridae; genus Labrus; species Labrus bergylta. The sequence continues at coordinate 17,792,002 of NC_089212.1, read as the reverse complement.
AAGCTGCTGGAAGATGGTTCCTGATGGGTTTTATCACCCGGTGTTTCTTCATTACCAACAATTCTTAATCTGCAGCTCTTGTCTGCTTTCTTATCACCGCTCACTTTAAGTTTCCTCTTACTCATACTGAAACAAGTATCTGAGAACACAAATAACAGAAACAAGAACTTGCAATGAACTGTTCAGTTTTTTTGTGCTGCACAGGGGACGCATGATGTCAAGGCAGATATTTTATTGGCCAATGTAATCCTGTCAAAGTTATTTTGGTATAAATCCATGTCAACATACATGCTGTCATAAAATCATAACTTCTATGGAGCCCAAAGATTTGCCCTGCCAAGTGGACCCTTATTGTTAACAATACTGTGACAACGGTCCATTGAATAAGTCATCAATCATCTTCGCTCACTTTATTTGAACTGATTTTCATTCCCTTAAACAAGAGTTTAAAAAAGAAATAAACTACATAAAAACTTGTTATCTTATCAGAATTGGACAAAAGAAAAAATATATTAAAAGTAACAGCTGAAAATATTGATAAAGTGCATCTCTTCTTTGTTTGTCTTTGCTGTAAATTGTGATGCCTTTTGTGATACACTAGAAGAAATAAGAATACACTTTGAGCGAACTACTGATATGGATGCAGACAACAAAAACATACTTGATTTTATGGTGAAAAAAATGAATATTCGGTGTCATCGGCATTTAAATATGTCTATCATGTCAGACTTGAACAATCTCTTATGTTCATCAACTTTAGAAACTGAATTTTGCTATTATGAGACATTTACAAATGTGACACCCGACACACTATGGTGGGATATTTAAAGACTTGAGTAGCTATAAAAAAAGAAAACAAAACTGGTCGAATGAGCGATAAAACAGAGACATGAGCCTTCAGTCTTCAAGCCAGGAGGTAGATCATAGCCTATTGTAAACCCAGCAGTAACACAACAGCAGCAGATACAATTGTAATGCACAATCAACTTTTCAGATTTACCTGTAGGCTATTGCAGACTTTTTTAAAACATTTTGACTATAGACATTATCTGCAAATCACTATTCCCACTTAAATTGTGAAATAGGTGTTCAGAAGTAGCTAGACATTTTTGGCACTCAGAAGAATTTAGACACATGCTTTTATGAAGACTGCACACCAACGTCCAAAATAACTGACTCACAGGCCCTAAGGTTTCTTGAAAAAAATATGACAAGCATTTTTCTCATTTCGCCTTCCATTGTGAGATTGCCGTTGTGTGTAGCCTGTAAAACAAACATGATGAAAGATTAAATCGTTGATCGATATGTCCTGGTCACAATGTTGAGACTGTTGCCAAGTACCTACTCAATCTGCCAGTAGGCAGTAGACAGTAGGCCTACCTACTATCCGTGCTGTCTACTGTTTAGTACCTACTATTCAGTAGGCGCGCACAGTAGGGAGATATTTGTTCCTACTTCGTCTGATTCATTCAGTAAGTAAAAGACAGATTAAATAACTAAATAACAAACAGTACACAAAGGAAAGTACAAATGAAAGACAGCAAGATACAGAATATAAAGTAAAATAAACCAATAAAGATGCATTTAAATATTGAAATCATTATTTAAATGGGGGAAAGTATACATTTGTCACATTTTTTGTTGTTAACTAAAAGTAGCGATTTCAGTCGGGACTACAATTTAAGATTAAATCAATCAACGCTCGTTTGTTTTGATTTGGAAGCGCACGTGAAGGTGAAGTGACGATTTACGTTTAATTTCACACAGCATTGTGGGTGGTAAAATACAATACAATACAAAAACATTTCCTGAAAGGATGCATCCGATCCAAGCTGCATAAAACCAGCTTTTTGAGGTGGACCCAAAAAATGCATACTGAATGACCACGAAAGTTCAGTATACTGAAACTCCCTTCTGAAAAGTACGCACTGCATACTGAACTGTGACACCCACTTCAATTCAAACACTCAACAAAACTTACTACGTCATCAACTACCTGGATTGACGTCCACAATACAATCTCACGTTTCTGTGAATGAAAAAAGGTAGAACGACCATTAGCCGGTATATCATTTGGAGTTTATCGCATAAACAAATCTGAACAATGACTAGGTTTGCTTAAGAAGCTGCATAATGTTATTTGTAGCGGTTCTTGTAGACCGCCCGGGGCCGACGGATTTACCTGCAATCAAAGCCTTTAAGAACCGGTGTGAGTATCCACCCCAACTCCTGCCACTGAATCTCATTCATCATGCGTCAAACACGGTGAGCAACTCTGTCTGCATGGTGGTAGAAGTCACTAATGTAATCGTTTAGGATACCTCAGATAAAGATTCCGGCTGATAATCATTGAGCGCAATGTAAAGTGTGGGCTCAATGTTGTGGATACCTTGTTGTATTTTGTGATGCATTCATTCGCAGCGAAAGGAGCTGCAGAGTAGACTTTCTCTGAATGATTAGAGCTTTAAGGAGTCACAGACGGAACACTATTATTTACAGGATGAGTACATTCATGTCTCAAGTAAATGTTGGAACTTTTGGGTGATTTTTGGGTTTGCTATTGGTTAAGAGTTGGCGATCTTTATTTATTACTGACATGTTGTAAATTGTGTCCCTTCAGTTGTTTGTTGCAGTGTTATGTCACAAGATTTGACGTCGTGCACCTAACTTTTGAAACATTTTAATGGTCTTCCCTCTTGAATGTTAAATACTTGCTTGTCTGAAAAATCAGCCTACAGTAGGCCTACACCTTTTGAATAATGGGGAAATGAACTGTCTCTATTGAATTTGGGATACTGTAGGTAACTGTCATCTACATGTAAATGTACCATAAAGAATGATTGAACAACACATTACCCCTAAATTAGGTTAAAACTGGTCATAAAACTGGTGTGTTCAGCAGATGGACAGTGGGTGGCACCAAATCCCATTTTAGTTGATCTCAAAATGTATTAATCATCAATCATTTAATTGAACAGCCAGTATTTTTTATTGGTAAGAAGTAACATTTCTAGAATACTAGTGCTGATTTTTACATACATGTGCCAGTTAAATAGGAACACCTGGCTTAGCGACAGGTCAGACTGTTTTTTTTTTGTTAACACCTACAAGATCAGGCTTACACCTCTGTGAATACAGCATTGAACAGACAAACATTGTACCGTATTTTACTTTAAGCTATGTGTAAATAAACAAGCGTGTATTACCATACAACCATTGAGTTTTTTGCTAGTTTGTACCTCTTCTTGATCGTCTAAGATATTTTTCTTCTCCAATTTTTTATGTTTTAAAAGAAACTTACATTTGCTTTAAAAAAATCGCAAGATGCTTTCAAAATACTTAAATACTTAAATAGTCTAAGAATCATCAAAGACTCCTTTATTAACCCATGTGGATAGAAGAATATTAGAACAGTTATCAGTATTTTCTTCCTTTGGGTTTTTTAAAGATCAGAAATAAAAAAAAAGGTTAATACATAAAAACAACTGTATGAGAGTAACAATTAAATTTGTACTTCTTTTTATTCATGTTGTGGTCAATTTATTTTTAATGACATGAGGCAGATAGCAGAGGAATAAGAGCACTTCTTGAAATTGGTGACATCAACTCTAAATGCTTTGCAGTATGTTTCTATGCTCCCCTGTTTTAAATGGTAACATGTTTTTTTTGTCCTAATTTTCAGAAATATTTGACCTCTGAGCTTCAAAATGTGTTCAATTCCTGGACTCCCTACACCAGGATCCGAAGTGCCTGTTCACATCACAAGGGTAAACCTTAACACCAATTGTGGTCTTGTGGAATTATGGGTCAACATGGGAGATGAGCGGAAGCATATTTATGCACAGATGAGAGAGGAGATTCAGATTCCTAAAAAGAAGTTTAACGGATCAGAAGGAAAACCAGCAGATCTGTGTCTTGTTTGCATCAGTGACACCTGGCACAGAGCTCGGATTGTATCAAGTAAGGGTGAAACTTACAATGTTTATCTGATTGACCAGGGACAGCCTCATATCACCACAAGTGAAGCTTTAGCATGGGGCCAGAGTGACAGTTTCCTCCTTCCACCTGAAATCGAAGCCTGCATACTTGCAAATGTCCTCTCCCTTGAGAATAGCTGGCCTGAGAAAGCCTCCAAGTTTTTGAAATCTCTACATGGAAAGACTTTTAAGGGACTGGTTCAACATGTTTTGATGGCAGACAGGATAATTCTCCTTGATATATCAATTGTTTCCAAATATATGTGTAAGTTTGGGGTAGCAAGGAAGGTACCAGCAGATGAGTTTAAATGCCTCGTACAAGAACGCCTTCATTTCCCAAAAGGAGTTGTTTCTGAAGTTCACCTCAAAACACATGAGCAGAATCTGAATGTTGGTTCCCAACTTAATAAAAGTCCCCAGTACTTTTACCCAGAACGGTTAACTGAAACTTATGAAACTGTTATTGTGACAGAGATAACGAATCCAGAAAGCATATTTTGCTGTCTCCAAACTCTTTCCAAGACATTAAAGACATTATCAGAAGAGATCAACCAGCACTATGAAGCAAGCTCAGATTTTGGAGAGGCACAACCACAGACCTGCGGGGATCCATGTGCTGCTAAAGGCAAAAATGGCAGATGGAATCGCTCGTTACTTAGGCAAAACCTGCCAAGTGATGGTACTGTAGAAGTCCTGCATGTGGATGAAGGAAAAACCAAACTTGTCCGAGTTGGAGACATCAAACCACTGCATGAAAAATTCCTGAGAATGCCTGTTTTCACATATCGCTGCTCCCTTGATGGTGTTAAAAATAACGGGGCAGGATGGACCAACGAGCAAACTGATCACCTGAAATCAATCCTCCTAAACAAGACTGTTTTGGCAAGGTTTAACTGCCATGATAAACCTCAGGATGTCTATCATGTCACTCTCTATGAATTTGATGAAGAATGCATAAACGATCGGTTTATAAAAAAGACAGGACTCTCTCCTCCCTTAAAGTCTAAAGGAGATTCGGATGCTTTGGATGAACCCATTGTGTCATCAATTGGTTTGTTTGTTCATTCCCTTGGAAACAAACAAGGTGTGGATTTCAGCAATGGTTTATTGGAGGAAGAAGCCAATAACATTGAAGTCAATGGGAGATCAGATGATGTGGATACCTCTTGCTCTGGTGATATTGATATCAAAGAGAACTCTGAACATTCAGACCCTGCAATGCTTAGCAATATGTATCTTCCAACAAGCGGTTTCCATTTTGTGATGCAAAATGGTGATGATGACATGTACACTGAAGGAAAAAGCATGAATGTAACAGTGTCTTGCATTGAAAGCCTACAAAAGTTCTGGTGTCAGAAAGTGGAAAATGGAAACTCTCTTCAACTCCTTATGCAAGACTTGCAAAACCACTATGCATCCAACCACCCTGAGCCACTTGTTGAATCCATCTGTGTCGCCCGTAATCCAGACAACAACAAGTGGTGCAGAGCAAGGATCATGACAAGTCACCATTCCCCCGTAGTAGATGTGAGGTTTATAGACTATGGTCACACTGTACTGGTTCCCCTCCGAGATGTGCGCCCCATTGATCCAGCTTTCCTGCGTCCGCAAGCACAAGCTTTTCAGTGTTGCTTATTGAATCAGAAAACCCCATCACATCCCACAGCCATCACTGGGATTGATGATGAATTGGCGGAATTTCAGAAGTTTGTGGATTTAGGTGCTTCGTCAAACACAGGGTTTAAATGTGTTGTCCAAGCTGTAACATCTGATGAAGAAGGTCTGCCCCTTAATGTGGTGGATTTTGAATCTTCATCTCACAGTGTATGCAAGCTTCTGACTCAGCAATGTGCACAGGCTGAATCTCAAGAGCCAATCTCTACACAAGTACAATCAGATGGATACAAGTACTCTGGACATAAAATTGAGGTTGGTGGAAGAGAAAAAGTGTTTGTAACATCTTCAGAGAATGTCAATCACTTCTACTGTCAACTGGACAGGAATTCTGATTTGTTTGACGAAGTGATTGGAAATGTTAAAAAACAAATTGGCAAGCCACAGTGCAAAGATCACCAACTTGGACTTGAAAGCATTTGCTTTGCTAGGTACACTGATAATCATTGGCACAGAGCTCAAGTGGTAGAAATGTCTCCCAAACTTAAAGTGCACTTTGTGGACTATGGCAATACCCTCGCAGTGAATGGATCTGATGTGTGTCACATTCCTATCGAAGCAAGTTTTGCCAGGTCAGCTCCTGTGCAGGCTGTTCCACTTGGACTGTATGATGTCCCTCCAGAAGTGCCACAGGAAGTCAACCAGTGGTTTGCAGATCATGCAGTAAGCCATAGTTTCACTGTTTCAGTAGTAGCGAAAGACGCAAAAGGGAAGCTAATTGTAGAGCTGTTTGATGGATCTGTGAATGTAAATATGAAAGTCAGAGAGATGGTTTTGAAGATGACACAACAAAAGATAGCAAAGGGTCCTGTTCAGCAAACTGAACAGCAACTCTCTAAACATTCAAAAGACAATGTGCCAAATAAGGACTGGTCAACAGAAGAGCTCATGAATCCATCAGAATTACAGAAAATGACGGAAGAAAATCAAGTTCACAGCAACAATGGGATGTTTGCTAGAGCCGAGCTACAGAAGAGTTCACAATCCATTACCAATGTCTCTGCAACACAAGTTGAACATAAAATGATTTTGGATGAAGGAACCGAACAAACGTTAGAAGTAATTAATGAAGCCAAAGAATCTGTGTTGGTGGAGGTTTTCATACAAGGTGGCCAAAGTGACTCAGAAATGGACAAACTTTCTCTCCCTTCTGATCCCAAGATAAACCTGAACATCTACAACTACAAGAGGCCAGACGTTTCTCTAAACAAGACGGAGGAGGTATATGCTTCCTGCATTGTTGGACCAAATTACTTTTGGTGTCAGAACACCAACACTGAAGATCTAAACATAGTGTCAAGGCTTGCACAGGACGCAGGGAACACACAAAATAATGTGATGTTCTCTGAGACTTTGGGGCCTGGTGGTCCATGCCTTGCTCTTTATTCCAGTGACAACCAGTGGTATCGAGCTCAAGTAATTCAGAGCACTGAGAGTTTACTGCATGTTCTGTTTATAGACTATGGAAATGAGGCTGAAGTTGACATTGACAATGTAAGACCTCTGCCTCAAAGTCTGCTGGAAAAGGCTCCTCAGGCCTTTTTGTGCTCTTTAAATGGATTTGATGAGTCAAAGGGATCCTGGGATGACAGAGTTTATGATGACTTCCATAATCTCTTGGTTGATAAGCTACTCAGAGTAACCGTGTTTAATGTGGAAGATCATTCAGAGATGCCGACCCCCCAATGTGCAGTGCAAATAGAGTGTGACAATTTGCTTTTAAATCAAGAAATGCAAAAATACTGGAAGACATCTGCCACAGAGCATATTGAGAAAGAAAACGCTCAGCTAGAAGACACAATCCAGGAAAGTCCAACAGAGTTCAACTCAACATGCCTCAATGTTTGCACAGGAAATGTAAAAACTATGTACAAAACGCCAAACATATCCAAAAACAAGAAAGAGGATGTATATGCATCTTGTATTGTGGAGCCCCAGTACTTCTGGTGTCAATACACCAATACAGAGGAGCTCGACAAAATATGGAAACTTGTCCAGGAAGCAGGACAGGCCCAGCAGGAAAATATGCTTCTAGAGACCCTTGTTCCTGGAAGTCCGTGCCTTGCTCTTTTTTCCAGTGATGACCAGTGGTATCGAGCTCAAGTTATTTCTAAAGTTGACAATGTATTTCATGTTGTGTTTATTGACTATGGAAATGAGGCAGATGTCAACTTACAGAATGTGAGACCACTACCTCGGAGTCTACTGGACCAGGCTCCTCAGGCTTTTTTGTGCTCTTTAAATGGATTTGATTTGTCCGAAGGTTCCTGGAATGACAATGTATATGAGGACTTCTACAATCTTCTGGTTGATAAACCACTCAAACTGAACGTTTTAAACATGGAAAACCATTCAGAGATTCTCACATGTCAGTATGCAGTGGAAATGGACTGTGAAGGAGTGTGTGTAAACGCTGCAATGCAAAAATACTGGAAAACAGTATCCAAAGATATTGTTTTAATAAAAAGTCCTCAGACTGACGATTTCCTCAAGAACAATTTATCTGAGTCTAACACAACACAGCCTAGTTTCTCCAAAGGAAATATGAATATCTGCATGTACAAGAAGCCAAATGTTGCCAAAACAGGGACAGAGATGATGTACGCCTCTTGTATTGCGGAACCCAGTTACTTCTGGTGTCAGTATACCAACACTCAGGAACTCGACAAAGTAGCTCAGCTTGCTCAGGAAGCAGGAAAAGAACAACAGGACCGTGTACTCTCTGAGACTCTTGATCCTGGCAGTCCATGCCTTGCTCTGTTTTCCAGTGATGATCAGTGGTATCGAGCTCAAGTGATTTCTATAGCTGACGATACATTTCATGTTCTGTTTATTGACTATGGAAATGAGTCTGACATTGCCATTAAAAATGTAATACCACTACCCCAGAGTCTACTGGATCAGGCTCCTCAAGCATTGTTGTGCTCTTTGAATGGATTTGATGAGTCCAAGGGCTCCTGGGAGGATGGTGTTTATGAAGACTTCTACAATCTGCTGGTTGATAAACCACTCAAATTGACAGTGCTCAGCATGGATTATAATTCAAAGATCGCTTTTCCTCAATATAAAGTTGACATTGAACGTGATGGAGTAGTTGTAAATACACTGATGGACAAATATTGGAAAGACCTGAACACAGACCACAGCTTGGCAGGTTTAGGCTCAGGTTAGTGACTTCACTTGGTTTTAATTTTCTTTGTTAGTGTTAATTTGGATTTATACAATTAAAATGTATTATTATTCATATTTTATTAATGTTATGTTATACCTCATGTTCAGTGAACCAGGATGAAGAGGAGTGTTAAGGATTAAAGTCATCAAAACGCTGACAATTGACAGGTAGGACCAAACTTGTTTCTCTCAACTACTTATTTCTCCACAAGGGCAATAAGGAATTTAAAACAAACATCTCATGGGGGCTCTCTCATGATATTTCCTTGTGCAGGAGTAACCCTAAATGTATATTGAAAAACTAATTGTGACATGTTCATGAAATTTAATCCAAATTTATTTTAAAGTAAATATTTTTAATAGGCCTATGTCATTTTAAATTTGTGTGCTTGTTTCAGCTCTGGACCCAGTTGGCGGAACATGAATGTCCATTGGGGGAAGCTCACCGAGCGTAGCAGTCTTGACTTTAGTCAAATATGTTTGGCTTGTTAGAGATTTTACCACTTCAACTTTTACATAATAAATACAATGAAGTGTCATGTGGTGAAATTGTATTAATAAAAATTAATTGACTTGCTTAGATGAGTTTTGTGTTTGCATGTTTTTAAATAGTACACATTTCAAGAGTTATTTGTGCTATGAACAGCTGCATTATTATTATTATTTTTTTACGAAGATCTGTGAATAATGATAGGATTTGATCAAGAAAAAAATATTGGTAGTTGATAATTGTATCTGTTAACTTTCATTACATTGAGCTTTTTTTTTGGGTAACAATAAAAACAGGATTCTTGAAATATATCCGTCGACATCCCTATGAAGGAAGTAACCTCGCTGCACTGATCAAAACTGTACGAGATATAAATGAGTATAGCCTACATAAAATACATTTTGCTCATTAAAAAAAAGGGTTGTTTTTATTCAAGTTGTATTTCCTCTTGAGCTGTCTTGGTATTTTCCAGAAATGGTATTTCAGTGAAACATTTAGCCAAATATGGTGGTTCCGTGGTAACATTTTGTTCAGTATGTGGTTCTATGAACAAAAACTAGGAAATAAAGTGTGAACATTTTGCTTTCAATTAAGGGTAACGTTTTGAACACGGTTATGAATCTGTTTTTAATCGGTTGTTGGCCTGTAGCCTACGACGTCAGTTACTTCTTATTTACTTTTTATTCGCTATATTTAGTCTATATGAATAATTTCTCATGATACTCAGTCCCCTTTTTGTGTCACTCACTCAAAGCCCGGTTTCATACCTTTTCTACAGCAGGTGGCAGCAGTATCGTTCACTGGTTCCTGTTAGCGCTTGGTTGGCTGGTTGGCTGGTTGGCTGGTTGGCTCCTCTTTTTGTTGATTAACTGTTGCTAGGAAACCACTGCCCCGAAATGACTGAGTTGCACCAGGCAGCAGCAGCGGGGGATTTCGATGAAGTTAAGGAGATTCTGAGGCAAAATAAATGCGATCCAAATCAGAGAGACATCGACTGGAGCTTTAAGACACCTCTTCACTGGGCAGCAGCCAAAGGTAGTGTAAGAGAAGTGGCTATTTTATATTCTTATTTGATGCACCTTAACACAGCTCTTACATTTGGCCTAGTTTCACAGTCGCTTTCTGTCTTGTTTTACACTATGAAAAAGTGTCCAACATGCTTTGAATACAGTCTCAAGTAGCCTATGTTCTTATATTTCCCCTTTGGGAACATGCTCCATGAATAAAAACAGGCTGCTTTTGTAGCAGTTCAACTTAAATGTCTCCACATTTAAAGCCACTGTTTGTCCTATTGACTTTTTAAATGCAAATTGCACATCAGCAACAGGAGGCCATGGTGCAGCTTCATGGTTTAAAGGGCTTATTGCTAATTTTCCTGTTTTCCGCCCTGTTGAAAAATGTGGCATTTTGAGGTATAAGCTTTTGTTTTTGCTGTAGTAGCCTGCATCATCAGAAAACACAAAATATTTAGCATTCAGTTGGCTAATCTGTTTATTAAAAAGACCTTTAAATCAATTTTAAAGTGTAGTTCTAGGATTTACAGTGATAAATTAAGGCTGTACTCCTCAACAATTTCCCCCTAAATATTAATACAATGTATTATTATTTTCTGTTGATCACTTTGCAAATTAAATGTCAAAACATTCTATAAAAAGTTTATCCACAAGTTCCCAAAAGCCTAGGCTGCATGTCATCTTCTAAATACTTTGTTGCCTCGACTAATTGTGCTTTTTCACATACATCTGTCATTGAAAATATGCTATTTTATGACAAGAAACTGTATTCTCGGACTCTAGTACACTTCTATTTACATGTAGGTAATCTAATATTGCTTAAAAAGGCCCTATTCGTTAACTTGCAGAATGTACTGTATTGTGTCCTCCAGTTTTAAGTTGTCCCTTATCTACTATGTTGTATGTGTCGGATCACTCTCTGATGCCTTTTTCACAGGACATACAGAAACGGTTAGGATCCTCATTGAGCATGGAGCAAGGCCTTGTCTGAGGACAGAGCATGGATGGATGGCTGCACACTTTGCTGCAGAGTCGGGCCGGCTGGCTGTACTGCGGCTGCTTCACTCGCTCCATGCTCCTGTAGACAAGGAGGACTTCTGCGGTGACAAACCAGTGCGCATAGCTGAAATATACGGACACAGAGACTGCGTTGGATTCCTTAAAAAGTTAGAAATGAAGCCCACTTTTTCAATTCAACACTGCTTCATGAAACTTTGTTAGAATACTTCTGTTATACTATATACAATGCTTTATCTTAGTGTTAAATTTCAATTAAACTTCTCTTAAAAGCAATGCTTTTTCCCAACACAATCTACTCTATATATATGTGAAATGCTGTTTTTGTGTTGCAGATCAGAAACCGAGTGTCAGGCCTACCGCAAGATGGCAGCCCAGAAGGGGATTTCAGTGGATGACACAGATGAGGAGTGGGCAGAGCCGGGCAAAGAAAATGAGGACAACAGGATCTCTCAAAGAAACACTCACATGTAGACTTTACTTCCGTTTACACAACAAAGCGTACATAATCTTTGAATCTTCTCAGTTGACTGTGTGTGAGTGACATTTCAGTGTATTAATTTAAAACATGTAATAAACAGTATTGGATTACCCACATACCAACATAACTTTTTAGTTTCATTTAAAAGAATACAGTTTGAAAATATTTCCTAACAGAATAAAAAATAGATCTACTGAAAAACATGATATTGAGCAGTTATCTAGCATCACAGGTAATAAGCCAAAGTAAGCAACAACAAAAAGTAGCATCTCAAAAGAGAAAACTGACAACAACTAGCTTGTGGTTTAATGTGTAAATGTATTTTTTGTTGTTGATTTGTGGACATGTATGGGATCCTTTTCACTTAGTCAAAGTTGAGTCAGTGATGCTTTCATTAGTCGATGCTGGAGCCTGCAACGCAGAGGAAAAGAATGTAAAGAAAAAATTAACCGTAATCGTCGATTTATTTCACATTGGAGTAAACTTACTTTGCTTTTTAGACGTCTCTGTAGTTCTCCCCGAATCTGCCAAAATTGGATAAGAAAAGTTTCAATGATCTCATGTTAATATTTGTAGTTTGTAACATTTCAGTCAAACAGAATCTAAGAATCGACCTTTTTACAAAGGCTAGATTGTGCGTTGGATAAAGTGAGCCCTCAGTATTTTGTGCAGAACACCAACAATGACATTTCCTATATATGCTATATTTGAAAACTGACCCTGATCCTTAAAGGTTTTCATTTTACAATGCCAGGATCCTTAAAGCTTTTTGCATTATGAAACGAGTGTTAACTTCTTTAAAGTGCTACGTCAACATGTTGGCAAATGTCACTTTCTTTCTGAACTTTAAATGGATTTATACCACTCTTGTTTTTGATACAAATGAGGCTGAAGCGAGCGCACAAACCAGCTTTGGTTAGCTTAGCTTTTCTTAGAATAAAATGGATTTAAAAAAAGGAAAAGGCTTTAGGATATCAGTACGCTAGGATGCAACAGAGCTTAATGTTCAATAACTAGTGATCAGTGATGCTTTGCGTGCTCAGAGGAAGACACTAAATGTATGTGATTGCTGTGAATGTGAATCTTTTACTGGGTAAAATTTCAATCAGTCAATTTGGATCACTTTTTTGCATCAATATACACTTATCACAGATTTCAGTGTAGACTTTAGATCTGTCCGGCCTGTGGCTCCTTTCCTACATGGCATTCCCCTCTCTCTCTCCTTGGTTTTCTACTCTATTCACTGTCCTATCCAATAAAGGCAAAAAGCAAAAAAAAGAAAATCCTTTACCATTGGGTCTCCCAGGAATGTAGTCAGTAAAATGAACAAACCCTGCAGATGAAATGGTAGAGGTTAATGAGCTATATCTTTACTTAATCAGAAGTTGTTTTTTTTTACAAGGATCGGATCAAACATACCTGGAACGCGTTCATCAGGGTGAAGGCATAATTAGCAACGTAAGCTATGGTTCCGTATGTAAGGTCTAGAATCATTACAGCAAAGCCGAAGACCCAAGTCACACCGAAGATTGGAGTCAGAAGAATAACCGTCCTCATGACGGTTATGACACCCTTTTTTTCTTTTTCATTAAATGATTTTGTGTGTGTAGAGCGATCCAGGAGCTTCAAAATGACCACCAGCATGGCGACTATGTTGAAGAAAGCGATGATGCCAATCGGTATGATAAATGTATAAATAGACCCTTTAAAAAGTGAAGTGTAAACCAGCCAACAAGTGTCTTTTGAGTAGTAATGGCCTTCAGCCCCTGCTTTGTTAGCAAGAAATGTAATGGAAACAATCAGCAAAGGACACACATAGCCCACGGTGAACGCCAAATTCATGGATTTTTTCTTGCTCACATTATGGAAGAGGTACAGTGCTTGGTGAAGAAGCGCGCTGCTCAGCCACAGCATCCAAAAGAACATGGCCAGGTAGCAGAAATGCTTCAGCACTACGAGGATCTTGCACCAGTTTGGTGAAATATTATCTGGCTCAGAAGAAGCTAAGAAACAACAATCTGCAACTAACAAACACAGGCAAATGTTGACATGTGCAGTGTGGCGTAAATGTAAAGAATCCGTCTTGACCACAGCGCTCCAGACAACTATTTCTATCACAAGGCTGAGAACGAGTGATATAACTGACACCGATAGTCCAACATACGTTGTTTCTGTTATCCAATGGACTTTTAAGGGATACTTTCCCATCAGTATGGCAAATGATGACAAATGCTCGCAGACGCAGACACCCTCAGAGCCTCTCTCCCACTTCCATTCACATTTATGTTTTGACCAGCTCCTGGTGTTGTTGTCCCACGATGTACAAATTATTTCGACGTTGCGAGGCCTCGGCTCAAGCAATTGGAAGTTGATCCGGACCTCGACTGAATCTGATATGTCCCTCTCAGTAGTTGTTGACACAACAATGCTGTTAGGTTCAAAATTTGCAACGTTATTGGGCAAATACGTCCCCAATTCTTTAAACCCGGCTGTTTTTACGCTGCCAGGGTTCTTTCCCTTGAGACTGACGGTGTTATTAAACACTGTATTGGTACAATGGGATTCCTGTGAGCTATTGCATGCTTCTAGCGCTACATTTCTTTTCATGTATCTCTTTGTTATGTTTGAGGTGTGAATAATTTGCTCGACAGAACTCAGATATCTTTCAGCCAGTGAAGTACTGTCTTCTTCTGTTTTCCAGGTTTCGTTTAGAGACTTGTCCAGTAAATTGCTGGATGACCCCAAAAAGTCCTGTAAAGAAAAGAGCTGGTATTATTTGTAGTCCATTCTACAGCATTACAACATGTTTCTAAGTAGTTAATTGGTCTGGGTTGATTTGACAGTTGTAGACTGTGGTAAAGCAAGTGCGATTTAATTCTACATGTAACCGTTGTTGGTACCACAATGCCTTGCAGCACAAAAGCAACTGGTGAAACTGCATTCATGTTGTTTTAAAGGAAAAGGATGTCAGTAATCTTCAATTTTCTATCAAGCCAAAAGCAACCGGCATCTCATTCAATGCTGGGTGAGATGACTAATCCATCATTTTGTCTGTGGGTTCTGCCACAGTGTGATTCGCCAAGGGAGAGCCTGTATTTAGAAACCATTGGTTTCAATTAGGTTTAACATAAAGCTTTTACAAGTAAACAAGAGGTTTTTAATTGGTTAAAACAGCTCAGGACTTTTGTACAAATATACATAGGCTACAGTCCTGAATTCTTCAGCCACAGGTTCGACTCCTGGCCTTAGTCCCTTTGATAATGCAGTTATGTCTATCCCACTGTCTTCTCCCCAAATCTCCTGTTTGTCTTCAGTGGCCCTATTAAAAAAAGGCTCAAATATTAATCTTTATTTTACGCAAGATGCCTCCTTTCCCTTGAGTCTTTACTGAAATGAGATCCAGACCAGAACTGCTTACTTTGAAAACAACTATCACATTTCAATTTCAGGAAAATGACCATAAGAGAATGAAAATGTGGTGCTATTTAATAGGGTAAATCCATTGAATGAAACTTTTCTGTAATGCACCTTTCACATCCATACAGATTATTTCTCATCATCAACATTCATTGAGATCATCAGAGACCTTATTGGACTTACATCCACCATTTCACCGTCCTGTACGGAGAGTGAGTCAAGCTTTGGGCTCAAAGTGACAAGGACTTGAACGGCTGCATTTAAATTTGCAAATGTGTCGATCTTCTTCACATCGGTAGAGACATTCTGGAGGATGGAGAAAACGCGTCCAGCATTTTTATCGACTGAGCCGAGTCCAATGTCAACAATCTGTAACAACAGTAAGGACTTAAGGGTTAATTGTGGTAAAATGTAAATCCTAAGAAATGACTCAGGATATCAAAACAGATGATACTAATTGAGACGTAAGAAGATGATGTTTTAGAAAAGTAAGAAAAATGTTTCTGCTTTAAGTTAGTTATTTCAAGCTGGTTTGAGTAAAGTTGTTTCTCTTTATGAGTCACTCTTATATTAAATGGTTTTGGTGCTTAATGTTGTATCCTTCAGTTAGAAAAGTGAGGCTCACATTTGCTTGTTGCAGCACATTATTCAGTTCATGATTCACACAGTCTGAAACCTCTCGTCCCCAGTCCGCTGCC
Source organism: Labrus bergylta (assembly GCF_963930695.1). Lineage (NCBI taxonomy): Eukaryota > Metazoa > Chordata > Actinopteri > Labriformes > Labridae > Labrus > Labrus bergylta. Next base: position 17,776,064 of record NC_089212.1, on the reverse strand, counting down.
GCCTCCCTGCGTAGATGAATCAATGAGTCAATCATTACAAAATATATTGCCCATATGATAATCACTCACTAACTGATCTCTTAAGCAAGAAAGCCTTAAAGTCATCAGTTTGTACTTGCAGGTTTCTTCTATGAACGGGACTAGATTTATTTGAATATGAATGGTTTTGACAAAACATATTTAAAATATTTGCAAGAAAATGTGTATATTAATCAGATTTAGTCTTACATAGAATTATTCATGCATTTCCTTTGTCTTATTCCAGCTCCGTCCTTGCAGTTTAACTTTGCAGTAAATTCAGCTTTCGTTTTTTTCCAATCACCATCAACGTCACAGAATCGGTCGCCTTCTATTTTGAAGATGAACAAAAAAAATGGATTCATCATCTTTTTCAAAATTGTTATCTTCAAACATATCTCGCATAGATCTGACTTCAGTAGAACAATGTGATCTTAAACTGAAATTCTGTTTGAGAATAAAATATTTAATTTCTCATCAAAATATTGTCCCTGTCCCAAATCTATTCACCTTGAAAATAAATATTTGAAAAATAAAATGAAAAAAATAAAACTGAAGTTCATTTAGAGTTTTTTTGATATGAGTTAAGGAGTACTAAAACATTTCACATTATGTTCTTTTACTCTATTACTATTTTTATGATCAAACTGAATATCTGCTGTTGCTATGACTATTCTCTCGGGTTCCTGATATGCAAACTTAACAGCATTGCCTTATCTCTGTAAAGATTTAGCCTACAAATTACTTCAGTATTCTGCACATGAATATAAACACTGCATGCTTGAATATAATACACTAGGATATAAAATAAGGCTGCACGATATTGGAAAAACATGACATTGCAATAGCTTTTCTTTCTATGAAAAATGCAGAAAATCTAACCAGATAAATGCAGTGTGTTTTTTTATGTACATATTAGCCCTCAGTGATAATAGACAATGATTAAAATCAAGAGTGGGAAATAAAAATGTAAGAGTGCACGTTAGCTAAACTTCAGATTTGATGTCCGTCTGCTGTTCTTCATGTCATAACACATGTTTGTGACATGTCCCTCCTGAAGCCATAAAGAAGTTTTTTTAACCACCAAATTGGTAATGATTAATCTGAAAGTAACTGATAGCTAGCTTTGGCTTCATCTGAAGCATGGCTATTAAACCTGGGCCTCCATCCAACAGGTACTATGCATATATTTGATCTGTTTTTAACTTTTATTTTTATTTTTTATAAGTATATTCCCGTCCCCTGTTTTCTGGAGCTGCTGTAATGCACAAATTTCCCCCACGGGGGATCAATAAAGTTTATCTTTATCTTTATCTTTATCTTTATATTGAGTGAAGAATTGTGTCTTCGTTGAATATTAGGCTACATGTATGTTTTTTGAGTTTATTGCAAATGCTTATTTTGCAATTATGATGACATTGTGATTTCTTGTGCAGCCCTGGTATAAAACATAAATATAATGTATAATATATATCAATATACTGTATTAACTTCCTTTCAAAATACAAGCAGCCAAATATATAATTCTTCTTCTGTGACATTATTACAAAAAAATCACACAAACATACCAAATATGATCTCGATATCAATTGAAGCACTTGTGGTTTGGTTACACCTGTTCTTAAAAGAACACGTGAGCTCAGGTGGCTTAGGTGCCTTGCAGTGAACAACAGTGTCAAATGAAGAAACACTTGAAACATTGGCTTCCACAGTATGACCTGCATGGAAAATAAATGTCTGTTATATAGTTTTATTGCAAGGATTCAAGAAAGTAAAGGAAGAAGTAGGTGACAAGAAAAATGTACTTACGTTCAATTCCGCTGCTCCATGTCACAGAATATTTTTCGTTGCTCTTCTCTATCTCACATTTGACTTTCACAGACAGATCCTCAAATTCCCTGCAATCTGGAAAACCTTCATCGAAGCTGATGTCAATGTTTGGTTTAGAGCACACGTCCATTACACCGCTGGCCATGTGACGAATAGTGTAAGCATCGCTGTTCTGACGGTAGATACATGTGTACTCTCCTTAGGAAAGAAATAATATGGATGAACTTTAATGGGATTAGGGTATTTTACAAATCGCACTGGTTGTGTGTTTTGAATTTTTTTTTAGACATTCCCAGGGAAAAAATCCAATTAAATTATTTTAAAGGCTCAGTCAATCATGGTGGGACTACTTTTACAGACTTCGTAGTATTTTTTTGTAATGAAGTCAAAATCATAGTACTGCAATAATTCAACATTGCTCTAATGTAACATTATCAACCAATGAGGCTGCAGAATTATAAATGTATTGTCATATTGCAAAGAAATTGCAAGCAACAACAAGTTTATTTGTATAGCATGTCTAAAAAAGCCTCAGCTGACCAAAGTGCTTTACAGGCAAGGCATAAAAGAACAGATAAATAAATATTCAAATTATAGAGAGGTCGGAGTTGGAGACAGATGTGTTATGTAAGAAGTTGCAAATGCAGCCTTGAACTGCTGGATTCAGACTGACAAGAGAGGCAGGCCAAGGAGGTCTGGTAAATTATCTTCTTTTGAAGTCAACTCTATAGACGGCATGAACACTGAACATAGCTCTGGTTACGTCACCTGTTGGTTTATTAACGGAAGTTTTAAAGTCTTGAGTTTGGCTTTTTGGTGTTGCTTATTTATTTAAAACCTGAGGTTATATACACTGTATGTGAGGAGTTAGCAAACTCCAGCTTAACAAAGCTATGCAGGCTAGGTCCATGGTAATTAATGGAATGGTACATTTTCAAGAGTACTACAATGTTTTTAACAGAATGAGATTCTCTTTGTGGTGGATGTTAATCGGGTTCATACAGACTATAGAGCTTAGAGAGTACAATAGTCTTCTCTGCGGAGAAAAGCTGACAATACTCCAGACAGGCGGCACTGGCTGCCAAAATGTAATCAATGTACAAGAAACACTGAACGACATTACAAGCCAGAGACAGTGAGCGCACACCGGGTCTATTTAGTGTGAAGATATCGAAAATATGGTACCTCATTTTAACACACTGAAAAGAGCTGTAACTCAGCCTTTGTGGGCGGTCTGATAGAACAATTAACCGCATTATAAGCCCTTTCACTTGTGCAATATTCGCATGAACAAATCTAAACCACAAACACCGCAGAGAGGTAAAGACCTGTGGTTAAATCCGTTAAGGTGACACACTACAGACAGCTACAAGCTCCCACCTGTATATACATATATATATATATTATGGCAAGCCGTTCAGGAAATTAATATATTGAATGAAACTTTGAATATATTGAATGGAAGTCCGTAGTGTTATTTCAGCTTCCATCTCAGTAAGAGACTAAATAAATCCCTGAAGATGGATGCACAAAGTGCGCTCAGCAATGTTTTGTTGAGCATTACTACTCATAAGCAGTAAAAGTGTTCCAATAATTTAACTATGATCTTCAAGGTGAAGCTTTCTACATTCCAAATTATTCATATGATTTTGAGTACGACCAGCAACTTTTCAAAAAAAGTTTTGATGTTCAAGAAAGTATTGGTACATTTCAGCTGATATCATTTTGCAAAACCAGCATATTCAGCGGGGTGTCTTTTGGATGACAACAATGAAACTGGTGGATTTGGATAATTGAAATCAGCTTCAATTCCATATATTCAGACTTCGTTCAATATATTCCAAGTTTCATTCCATATATTCAAAGTTTCATACCAAAACCTGTTTTCTGGAAACATGTTTAATTCTGTGGTGAAGCTGGAAACCATGGCGCCAAACCTTGTTTTTTTTTTCATGTTTAAACAAGTAATCCTGCAATCAGGGAATTTTTCTATTACACCTGCAACATTCTTTTAAAATCAATCTATCATTGATCAACTCACTTTTGGATCCAGCCTGTAGTGGCCACATGAGAAACTGCGATATCTGGCCCTTCTACATTGGCTTGATTTTTTTGCTGCTGCATTCACACCCCCTATTTTCTCACAATCAGGTGTTTAGTCTTGCCTTGATCACATTTCTTGTTAAACTTAAATAATTAGGAAATAAAGCAATCAGATCAATGAAGTGGTCTAAAAAGGTGCATCATTTCCTTCCATGTAGTTAAATAGTGAAGAAGTACTGAACACTGAACTCAAAATTGTACACATGTACAGCACTTAGTAAGGGTACAGCTATACATAAAATGGGAATAAAATGGTGGAAAAAACAGTACCTGCCCAGAGTTCTGATGTGTGAATGACAGTGATGTTGCTCTCCAGAGTATTTGTTGTTATTCTTGACTGTGTGCCATTAGTTATGTTAATTTCTTGACTCTTTCTTTTCAGCACCCACATTGCTTGAGCATTCAGGTCCTCCTGGACGGAACACTTGATTTCTTGCGTGCTGTTGTAATGCACAGGGTTAGAAGGCATGCTTAATTTGACAACACCTGTGAAAAATAAAAGTGACATGTTAGAGAAACTAAAGATGAGCTGCATCCAGAATGTACAATCCAGTGTGACCCAGCTTCCATTAGATACAGTTACCTTTGGTTTCCATATAAAATGATGAGTCGAGTTGCTTGTTCAGGAGTGCTAAGCTGTTAATCAGATCTTGCGAATTGATATAGAAAGCAAGGGTGACACTGAATATTGCGATGACGCTCCCAAACCTTCGGGGAAAAGACAAAACATATTTCAGTCACATTTTAAAAACAGAAAGACAACAAAATATTGTGTTTGTCAGACAAAGCAAGTACCTGTATTCGCTGATTTCTAATCTGTCATATCCCCTCAAAGTGCTGTAAACTGTTTTCAACTGAAAGGCAACAACTTTTTACATGTTAATATTTAATAATTCAGTGTATAAGTGCAATGGATCTCAACTGGTCTAGTCTCAGGACCCACCACCAACATCTTCATGAAAAATCTCTCCCCCCCCCCCCCAAGTTTCTGACTCTATCCACTGTCCTATCTCTAAATTAAGGCTTAAAAAGACCAAAAATTAACCCTTAGAAAAAAGTGGGCAATTTGGACCTCAGATGGGAAAAAATCACGTTACAGTTCAAAGAAACAGAACAAAACAAACATGTTAAACAAGTGCTTCATGGGGGCACGTTTTCCTAGCGAAGTTTGTGCGCCACTTGTACAGAGGCTACTGTCCTCAAAGCTAATCCCACCTGTGGCTCCTTTGTTGCATGTCATTACCCACTCTCTCCAATTCCTGGCTCTATCCACTGTCCTGTCCCCTAATAAAGCCATAACCCCCCCCCCACAAAAAAAATCATTCCAGGCACACATTCACGACCCAGTGAAAATGGGACCAGGACCCACTTTTGGTTCCCGACCCACCTCTTGAGAACCAGTATATGAGTGTTGTTTTGTTCATGTTTTTAATATTACCTCCTTTGTCAGATTGGCATTACACATCTGAAATTCTTTAGACTTTTTTTCTTTCAGACAATCCGAATAGTTTTGTGTTTTCAAAGATATCTTTCCGCTGAGCGTAACTGAGGAGAAAATGTTTTTTTTTTTAAGCATGCATGTTAAATACATTATATTGTACATTACACGTGAAAACAAATCAAAATTCAATAAATACCTGTGGTGTCTGAAATACACATGTGGTTGGCCTTATTGTAAGCATCTTTGGAGAACTGGCATTTCTCTTCACAACATTGTGGGCGAGATCTACAGACTTCATCGCTCCATCCGTGGCCCGAATCACAGGTACACAAAAAATCGCTGTCCGAGGAATTCTGACAGGCTGTTTGGAACAAAGATTAAAATTTTACCCTGGAAAACTTTTTTTTACATTAATATATAGAATATGTATAAAAGAGTTTACTTGTTGTTATCTGAAGTTCGTCAACTTTCACATCTTGACTTTGGCTCACAAAGGTTTTCAGTGTATTTGTGATGTTCGGGATTGCACTCCACTCTATTTTTATTTTCACATAATACATTTGTGTTGAGCGGTCTACACACAAATGAAAAAATACACACAAAGTTACATTCAATGCATTGTACAAAGTCACATAAACATTATCTGTGTTAAACTCAGAATACTGATAACTTTACCTTGGCCAGTAGTCTGTAAAATACAGAGAAAATAATTTATCTTAAAATTGATTCATGTTTAGATTGGATTTAAGTTTGAAGGTTTTTGTGAAATCTTTGCATTACCTGACAGAGGTTTAGTCCCAGGATGTAAAGCAAAATAAAAGTCCACATCCTGATCCTGCGAATAATCAGCCACATAAGAAGTCACTTTTATTGGCCTTATTGTAAGCATCTTTGAGCATTCCTCATAGTCTTTAAAATGTGTTATAAAGAACGTTTAATGAATGATAAGAAGAGAAGATTCTAATAAAACACTGTAAAAAGAACAAATGTCATATTTATACCCATAGAAACAGTTGTAATCCCTGTACAAATAAAGTCCATTAAATGTACTCGGTCGTTAAATCTGTTTACAGTCACATTAAAGTAAACATTGAATAATTCACGTTTTATAGTGTTGCTACGAGACCATCATTCTTGCCTGATTTTTCTTATGCTCAAAATGTTATAGAACAGTATAACCCTCATTACAGTTTCATAAGAGGAAAGACTTTTGTTTATGAACATCAAATGCAAAATCATCCTCATTTAGTCAGGGAACTAGATCAAATATTTGACCAATCTGATCAGATCACATTTACCTGTAAAAGTGTGCCTGGCTGTTTTTCCACCAAGGAGTGGATTTTACATAAAACAGGGAGAGGTGAACATTTTTTAATTAATTTTTCACCAATAAGGTCCTGGGTACCCCAACTATGAGCAGTACTTGTGGATTTTCCTACAGGAGTTGAGTCGATTTGTTATAAGACACCTTTATGAACACATTGGTGAAGGTATTTCTTGTAAAGGAATTTATTTCCAGAATTTTCAATATTCCCTCACTGTTATTTTTAGTTATTTTTTAAATTTTCACCAGTTTATTGAGCCACAAAGTGTGTTTGTCCTGTTAACGGATATTCTGATCCTATCGCATCTATCGGCCCTTTAAATAAAAGTGAATTCTAGTAAATATGATTGATCTACTGTAAATATCAGAGATCAACAACAAAAAGGGAAAATAGCCTTCAAAATCTTCTATAGGCCTACTGTTTAAAACAGCCTCACTATTTTTTTAACAAAAGCATTCATTTGTTCCATCAAACTTAATGCCTGACGTACAGTATGTCCCGGTCTTAGATTAAGATACTTTGTACACGTTTTAAAGGAAAACATGACATCATATTTTATCAAATTAAACCAATTTACATACACAAATAAGATAAATCATTTTGACACAGGATGAGCCTATTACCCTGTCGAGAGAGCGTCATGTGGCCTATAGCGTGACGTTAAACTGGAATGAAGTGACACTATTTAACCAGATCACTAATAAGAGGAGTTTCATAATAAGTAACACAGTTATCAAAAAAAAGAAATCAGTTTGTTCTACGTGTGTTCATCTTGTATGTGAATGATATTTGATTGACTAAGGAAGAAAAAATTGTATTAATTAATGTATTAAGAATTGTATTAATCCTTGTTTCATTTGTGATTATATTTTCATTCTTTATTAATGTTGAGTATTTGACTGATATTGTTTTTTTGTTGTCTCTTTTATCTATTGTATGGACCCCACCAGGAACAGGGTAACAGCTAACTGTCTAATCCAATATAAATAAATCAATAAATAAAAGTAATCTCACCTGTTCTCCAGCGTTTGGATCAGTGAACCATCCCCGCCCGTCTGTGCCCTCAAATGACTGCAGCACTCTGATGGAGCTGTTGAAGTTTACGAGGCAAAATGAGACCGTGAGGCGTTCTCGACGACAGTTCATCAACAGTCACTTATACAGTTTACTGCAGGTTCATGCAAAGTACAAAGCAAAAAAGCTGCGACATGGACCTAATTTGACTTTCAAAACTGCAGAGACAAAGCACATATTCAGGCTTATGTTCTCATATGTGTAATGTGACATACTCGTTGTCTTGGAGCCTACCATGAGTCCTTGAGAATCACATCCACACTTTGTATTTTCATCATGCAGAAAAGCACCGGACAGTACTCCATGCGTTCTCAGGACCTCTTCAGGCGTCCCAGATAATAGGACAGAAATTGGGAAAAGGGCCTTTGGGTATTCTTCACCCTCAGCCTGGAATCTATTGCAGAATGACTTCAAACTCAAGGAGCTGGTGTGCTTAAGTGTTTTTAACTCAAAAATGAAAGACTTGGAAGCAGAATCTATAGGATGTCGATGCTTTTAGCTCTACTGCTCGATGTGACTCAGATGGTTCTGTCTTTGAATGCATGTTTTAGTGTTTGTAAATTGTAACTATGTCTGTAACTTTTGTGTTTTTGCTGCTGTCTGTCTCGGCCAGGTCTCCTTTGGTAAAGAGATTTTTATGTCGATGGGAGCAACCTGGTTAAATAAGAAACAAAAATAAATGGCAATGCACGTGTGCTTTGTACATGAGAGCCTGGTGAAGTAAGACTTCATGTTTGGGATCCTATTTGAATAAACATGATACTATAAACTAACACATTCAAAATAATCTGGTCATATGATATTTACAGCTTTGTTTATGTGTTTAGTCACATTCAGGGTGGGCAGGACGTCACACAATATGCAGCAGGTGAATCATAATGTAACTGAAAAAAATAATCCAATCCAAGATTCTTGGATTTCAGGCTAGAAGCAAGTGAACAGTGAATTTAACAGTTATGCCAGTCATGTCATAATCTGTACATCCATTTCAGGACCTGAACAAAGTTAGGATGCCAGAAAAGAAAGAAGACGCCAGCTGGCAGGTGAATTTGACCCCAACAACAACAACTTTTTAACAAACTTGGGAGTCAGGCAGAGGGACCAGGAGGCTAGCTCTAAAAGTACTGAATGAATATGCATACGTTGTTTAAGTCATATCCTGAGAGGGGCCAAATTAACTGGGCCTTTTAGGGGCACAGCCATTCCTGCAGGCGGGCCTGCTCGATGTTATATTAATTATAGACCCAACATGAATCCACCAGGAGCACAGTACTGGGCAACATGAAGCAAAGTAAAAGTGGCAAAAAATACATTAACAGGGAGTTACCATTAGCAAGATTGAAGAAATAAATGTTTTGAAAAACAAAATGAATCAAGTACTGATTCCTTATACTTGTTCTGAATGGGTGCAGTGCCCTTTAAATAAGGTGTTATTTAAAACCACTTATATATTTTTTGATTGAAATGGTTTTTTTTTTAAGTGACAGGATTAAAAAAGCAGAACACAATGCACAGATGAGTAAAAAAAACAACTTTAATCTTCTTTATAAAAAGTCTTTTTTTCCATGCTGTGCGGACAGATTTCAGTCGTTGATTCTCAGTGAGGCATCTCCTCATGACAGGTCCGTCCAGAAAGCTGCAGTAGTGCTAAAATAATAACATTTTTAAACACATTCACACTATAAAGCATAGAAATGAAAAGTATAAACACCTATGATTTTAGTTCTTAAGTTCACATGACTGATCGTACTCATAAAAACAGAAGAGTGCAGCTTGAGCATGATTCTGTCAGTCAGCGTCCACCTGACCTGACCATACACCTGAAGTCGACGACGCCTTTTCACAGTGCACATTTACACTAAACAAAGTAGAAGACAAAAACAAATCTACAATCTCTTTTGATCGTCCAAGTGCTTCGTATAAAGACATGGAGAGAGCTTTCCAGTCGGACACGGAGCTGAGATCTCACACACCTGTTTCAAACTCCACAGAAGGTGTGTTGGTCTCGGGAAGAAAAGCGTCCGTCTCCACTGGTGATTGTCCGTCTTCATATTGAGGCACTAATCCATTGCCTTCTTTGTGTGGTGGAAGCTGGATTTGTTGTAGTGATGCCTGTTAGAATATAGAAAAGATACAAATATAATATTCAGCGATGTCATTAAGTATTCATAACTACAACTTCAAAACTCGAGGTCTTTTGAGTATAAAGGGTCATTTTGGTTTGTTTTTAACTGGACATTTTTGGATGTATTCTACCTACAAGTCATGTAGTACTCGAAATCAGTCTTGGTCTCCAGACTGGTCTCCAGACCACTTTTTTTATAGGTCTAGGTCTCATCTCGGATTCTAAAGCATTTTTACTTGTCTTGTCTTGTCTTGTCTTTGTTTTGGACTGGGCGGACTCTGGATTTCAAATCAAGACCAGTCAAGACCACCACTGATAGGCTATTTTTCCACGTCATTACTGTCTAAGTGAGGGACATACCTCACCTGCTGCACACAAGATGATGATTTTTTTTAAGTGATATTTATGGTCTTAGTCTTCAATTCAATTCAATTTATTTTGTATAGCGTCAACTCATAACAAGTGTTATCTCAAGACACTTTACAAAAAGCAGGTAAAATACCTTACTCTTTGTCTGTTAACATTACAAAAGAGCAGGTAAAAAGACCTTACTCATTGTTATGTTACAAAAAACAGGTAAAAGACCTTACTCATTGTTATGTTACAAAGACCCAGCCTATCCATCATGAGCACTTTAGCAAAGCAGCAAAAGTTACAGTGGTAACCTAAATGTCTTGGTCTTGTCTACAACACTACTACCTACGGTTCAAGAATTGTGTGTGTTTTATTTCTTTTACTTCTCATTATTTTGGGACTTTTCTTTTTTACTATGAATTCCATGTGTTTCAAATTCATCTATTTTTTTAAATCATATTTAGCAACTGAAGTCAAAAAAAAAACAAAAAAGGCCTTGAAACCTCAAATAAACTTAAAATGAAAGGTTAAGTTATGTGATGCTAGATATATTGGCTAGGTTGCTAGGCAACATGAGGAGGGCTTAGTAACAAAAAGGTAAAAGGGAGGCAACAGCTGGTGATACAAACAGACTACATCATCACAATTCACTTTAGCCTGAGCGGTCGATGCAGGCTGTGAAGGCTTGGTCCTTCGATTGATGCTCACCCTGAATGTGGACACAGCTCGTGTGACACCTGCTACATTCTTGTTTCACACATTTCACTGTGTTGTTTGTTGCAACTGTAGATCCACGCTACCTTCGTCTGAGTTTTCAAACGTGAACTCCTCTCTACTACCCTTACATACTTCCTAGATTCTAAGTCAAAACTGTGTTTTATTCATCCCGCTCTTTCTGTGTATAAACTCCATTTTACTCACCGTCTGTTCTGTAGGAGTCACACAGCAGAGCTGCTTTTTGATGTGTTCAGGTAGAAAACGAAACAGTTTCCCAAACAGGGCATAGGTAGTTCCTGGTGTCACATCCTCTTCTTTCAAAGGGCCTGAAAAGAAAACATACATTTAGATAGAGACTAATATTGATTGTAGAGAAATGTCTGTATTCATGAGAGCATGTGTGCTTATAAGAAGTGACCAACCTGTGATAAAGCTGATGATCAGACCTGTGAGGATGACTGAGAAGCAGCTGAATGCACTGTACCACATGTAGGACAACGAATAAAACCTCTTCAGTCCAGACGGTCGGCTAAAGAGCAAACAGAGACGATTAACTCCTGAAATAAATCATACATAATCGCAGTCAAAACAAAAGACTAGAAGGGCCCGTCTGTGTGCTTCATACCTCAGAGTGACGTTGCTGAGCGCAGTCTGAATGGCAGTCGTTGTGTTGTCAGACAGCAGGATGGCTCTGCATGTGGGTGAAAGAGGTCTCGTACCAGAGCTTCGAGTGACGATGCTCCCGATCCCGACCCAGAAAGACAGAGCCAGACCCGCCCCCAAACCTGCCACGGCTCCCTGGTCACAACAAGAAAACAACTAACAGCAATTAGTCAGGGTTTGCTCAGAGCAGGCGGCCCATGGACAGAAGCTACTGTAGTCCACACTGGTCACAGGTTTGTCTTCTTATCCTGACGCTCTTTGGTGCATGTCATCCACTCTCTCTCCCCCATTTACTATCACTCTTGCTTTCCTATCCAATTGATTGATCCAATTCTTGATTGAGTGTGTGAGTGCAGGTGTGCATCTTCAGATTGGGTTATGGGGTTTTGATTTTTGTTGAGTTTATCATTTTTTTCCAAAAATATTAAATAATATATTTTTTTTTAAACGTTATGTTATTGACAGTAAGTTTAATCATTATTATTATTATTATGAGTGAAAAAGCAAATCTTACAGTAGAGTTAGCCGAGGGGAAGAACATCCCGAGACAAAACAGACCGAGAACGGGACCACCCACCATCCCGAAGATCTTTAGAGCCACCTGCAGACCAAACACATTATCCGTCAGTACAAATGAAATAAAACATGATCTTTAGGATTTAATCACACAAGCTGTCGCTTACCTGCAGGACTGACTCTCCCATCAGGTGAGTGACATAGGCCATGGCCAGACACAGCAGCCCATAGAACATAGCTTATTGACGAGACACAAAGTGAAACTTTAGAACTCATGTATCACTATTATGAAACTCTGTGTTGTGTATTTGAGTGGTGGATGTTTATTCAGAGAGATAACCTAAGGCTTTGGACAGCAGGGTTGCTTTAGCTTCGGTCATAGCGGGGAAATGTGGTTTGATGAGGTCCTCCATTGTGACAGTGGCCAAAGAGTTGAAAGAGGACGAGATGGTGCTAAACAGAAGAAAAACAACAGAAACATGTCATTAAGGACATCTTTGTAACACATGAGTTAACATCAAATGTACATTTATTCACTTATTCTGTCAAATTATCACAAACTGAAGGAAGGGAGCAAGAGCTTCTTCATGTGATTCAAACATGGACTCACATGAATAATTACATTCAACATTTATAATTCAGTTTACACTCTGTAGGAGCCATATTGTGTATTTGACCTGTGTTCATAATTTAATATGTCGTACTTCTTATTTGTGTTGGATCACTATTTGCACCTGGGTGTGGTTTCATTATTTATACCTGATCAGTTGTGTGGCAGGAGGCAGTGAGTGGGTTTGAATATTAGCTATTAATCATCATTATTTTCAAGTAGCACGTTTGCTTTGTATCGGCTAATTTTACATTCTTTTGTTTAATACATAGTTTTTATTATTATTTTATGGATTTTGGAGTTTATTTTAAAGGTTCACTATGCAGATTTGGTAGTGAAATTAGTAAGTTATACTATATTTTCCGAACTGAATACACAAATTTTAAGGCTACAGAGCGCATTGGTTTAAGTCAAGTGTGCCTCACAAAGGGGCTGCAAAGTTGAACTGCAGTGGGCCGACATAAATCCTGACATTAAAAGGACTTCATTGGATTTCTGAATTAGAGTGTCAAAGACAATCACTCCCTACACTATGAGTGGTCATAACTGTGAGTTTTTTGTTGGCACTAATAGAAATGATGGGCTCTTGGAACAGCCTCATAACGTATCAAATAACTGATTGATAAAGTGCTGCATCAGTAGTCCAGGAGGGGAAGCAGCCAAGTGTGATAGCTGATAAGACTCAGAAGGGATTTGGGTATCGACGTGTTGACTAACACCTACAAGAACACTGACTCGTACCTGAGAGCAGCACTGAATAAACACGCAACAAACAGTCCAGGAAGTCCAGGCAGACCCTGCAGCATGTCCATCACAAAGTATAACACCATCTGTGGAATAAAGCCTTTGATTAAGACATTTCCCTTGAACCCTCAGTTTCATTTGTATATTAGAGTTCAGTTACCATAAACAGTATGCAAATTAGATCATCCAAGCTATCAACACACACACACAGACATTTTACAGTGGAGCTCAGTGTGCTAAGAGGGATCTAGAATATGCAAATCCTCCTGTTGCATCTAGTCTATGAGCCCTGGAGGCTCTTTATTTAACCATCTTTTATCATCATGCAGATCAAATCAGATAAAGAAAGGAGGAAATACTGCAAAATAAAAACTGGAACCTTGTTTCCCTTTTATAAATATGTAGATGACTCTTGACTTCAAATGAGACTGAAACTCACTGCATCATGTGAAGAGGGGCCCAGCTTGTCTGTGTGATCCTCTCCACAGTAGCGTGCAAACATGACCAGTCCCATCACGCAGCTCAAAGACAGAGCCAGCTGCAGGGAGGGAAACACCATGTAGCACGACCTGCAGAGAGAGAGAGAGAGAGAACACAGTAAACGGGGGATGTTTGTGAGGCCATGTTATTGAATTAAAAAAATAAAAAAATAAAAATGTTTGGGGGGGGGGGGGGCCTTTTGCTTTTATCAGATAGCACAGCTGAAGAGAGACAGGAAAAAGTTGGGAGGAGAGAGGGGAGGGCGACATGCAGCAATGGGCCGAGGTCGGATTCGAACCCACGGCCCTGAACCGCGAGGACTACACCCTACGTTCATGTGGCCCGTGTCATCCGATGCCCCTTGTTGTAGCAAATCATTGTGTGGGGGGCTTTTAATGCCTTTATTTTTTTATTTTTACAGATAGGACAGTGGATAGAGTCAGAAATTGGGGGGAGAGAAAGTGAGGAGGACATGCGGGAGAGGGGCCGCAGGTTGGATTTAAACCCGGGCCGTCCGCTCTAAAAGGACTTCAGCCTCTACACATGAGGAACGCACACAAACCGCTAGGCTGCGGGTACCCCACACGTAATCATCGTTTTATTTTTACTTTTTACCGCTTATCTTTGACACTGCTGTGGTTTGAATTTGCTGATCTCTAGTCAATGAAAATGTCAGAATAATATGTAGTCAATATTTTTACATTATCTAATATAACCATTTTGTTAGGGATCCCTTTATACATAAACAAAGCATTTTTACATTTAAACAAGACAAGGCCCAAATTATATTTATAGCTATTTGTGAAATGTGTTGTCCTCAGGCTGCCTTTTTTATTGAAACCAATATTTTTTTATATTTCATTTAAGTCAGCTTGTCAGTTGCCACATTTTTTAGTTGCTAGGCAATGACTGAATCACCTGTCCTTGGACAAAAAGCAACAAGTGTGGAAGAGATCAATGCAGCCTGTGTAAATTGTTGTTAGCTGAATTTACAGAATAATTAATTGTGACTTTTTTCATTTTTCAACATCAAACGATAACACGGCCATGATATTAGCATAAATGATCAATTTGGCTCGATGATGGCGCTGGAAGGAAAGTCAGGTAATCATAAAGTGTACTGCATGTAAGTCCTCAATACAGCTCATCAATAGATGTTAAAATATATCAACCTGAATCAAAACGTCTGCCTGCTGTTGGTGCAAGAGGAAAAGATCTTCTAAAGGATTTTCTTCTGGGAGACAAAATTATCTAAAACAACATTTGATGGCTTCACACCACAATAATTGTAGTTTGTGTACCTGACGGCCTCCTTCTCTGTGCGTGCGCTGAGATATCTTTGGACTTGAGATTGGTTTACTCCGTACAGGGACAGCATGAGGAAGATCCCGCCAACCCCCAGAGTCCAGAAGGTGTGCCTCTCTGTGGGATCCGGGTTTAGGCTGAACATACGGAAGAAAACACAGACAGACAACAATTCAACAATTAATCTAAGATGAAAGAAATAAAGTGGACTCTTAAGAATATAGAGCAGTGATAATAGCATTAACTGATTCACTTTAAAATATCAAACTTTGATGAATTGTGTACAGAACTGTAATTATTGATGATGCTTACATCTCCAATAACTGCAGCATAAAAATATACATCTTGATTCTTGCTTGAATATACCACAAAAAACGTCATTAAATCACAACACCGCAGGGACGTAACTAAAAAAAACAAAAACTACCGTGTGGACTCACTCGAGTCCAGATATGCGGTTTCCTTCCCAGACTTTCCTCCACACTTCAGACACTCCTCCGCTCTGCAGCACCCCCACCACGATGACGGCCAGCTGCCCTGCAAACATCACCACAGTCTGAAAGACGTCCGTCCAGATGACAGCCTTCAAACCACCCTGTGATGAAAAATGGTGTGTTTAACTGTTCACAGAGCAAAGTGTAACAATGTGTTAATAGTTAGTTAGTTAGTTTTTAAGACAAGCTTAAAAAGAAACATGAAAACGTGAGGTTAAGCTTTGTGAACATTGCCTCTTGATAACTCACCATTGCTGTGTACAATGTGCACACTAGTCCAGTGGCCAGCACTGCACCCCATAATTCGAATCCAGTGACTGAAAGAAAATATAATAACACATGAACATGAACCAAAGATATCATCTTCGCCCAATGAGTGTGTCAAAGAAAGAAAGTAACTTTGCATACCTGCATTTAGTGCAAAAGCAGGAGTGTACACACACACTCCCATATAGATAACCTGCAACGAGTTCAGAGACAAATCAGAGCCTATCCACTAAATATAACGTGTATACAATATAGAAGAGAAAAACAATAATTAGTTGTATCATTTGTATTTCTCAGGCACTGTTGTATGATTGGACTATTTTTTTTTCTCAACTGACTCTCTAAAACCTTAAATTATGTTATTAAAAGAAGATTGAGACTTTGTACAATAAATGTATTTATTGTTTTTTTTTTTGCTGAAATGAATCATTCACATGGATCTCCATACTCATGTCTGTAGGCTGAGGATGAAGCTGGAACCCGCTGCTGATTAGCTTAGCTTAGCTTTAAATTGGAAACAGCTAGCCTGGCTGTATGGATAGGCAACTGCTCCTGTAAGACAATTTCTGAGACCCCTTTTTTATTAGTCAAACAAATGAGTTGTATTCTGTTAACAGGGAGTTACTATCTGCGCTGGTAGGCTGATTGTGGAGCGTTTATTTCGCTTTCAATTCATTTGGTATGCTAAGCTAAGAGGCTGCTGGCTTAGGCTTCTTAAATCACATTGAACCATGAAAATGGTTCACATATTATTATATTTACTGTCTAAAATAAAGTTTACATATCAGACAATGAGTCACCACTTCCTTCAAGCAGAGTAGTTATCATTTACACATGTAAAACTTCCAAACCAAGACATCCTTTCCGTTGGTTTAAAAAGAGGAGCACTGGTATGACATAATAATTTGCAAGAACAAATACTCTTAATTGAAATGATGGAGTGAGTCATGGTTTTTGTGTTTCACCCACCGTCTGAAAAATGAAGGTCAAAGTCCCACAGATTCGTACTGCTTTGCTGAAACGCAGCTCAAGATACTGGGAGACAAAACAAGCATTCATGAAGGACAGATAACTCTTAATGTGAATGTTTTTTAACCCAACTCGACTGAACAATGAATCAAATGTTCTTTCAAACCTGGTAAGCGCTAGAGAGCCGCAGTCTGTACAAGACTGGAATGAAAACATGAGCAGGAATGAGAAGGCCCAGAACATAGGCACAGCCGATGAACCAGTACTGAGTACCGTGAGTGTAGATTTCCGCTGGCACGCCAATGATCGCTACGGCGGACTGGAATGAAGCGATAAGCGACAGAGAAACAGGAAGACAGCCCATGCTCCTGTCTGCCATCAAGAACTCCTGTGTGGTGCGTTGACGACCCCCTGAGAAGGCGTGGTACAGCCCGATGGCCATCGAGGCGGCGAGCAGCAGCCCGAATATCACATAGTCAACAACCGTGAAGTGCTTCTGGTTGGACGGGTCCATGGTGATTGTCTTTGAGTCTGAGCTTCAGGTGGAGGAGGTTTGGTTCTCCTGCAGACGCACATTCAGGCGGACTGGAAACGTCTTTGTCAACATCCATCAGTCAGGAGCGTCCAGCAGCCTTGAAGGAAGTAAAGAAGAAGAAACACTGATTTAAAAAAGAACAACAACAAAAAAACAGTGTGTGTTTATGAAAGACACACAGACATAGTAACTAAGGTTCATATTCACCTATTTTTTGATAAAAAGGTGTTTAAACAATACAAACTCTGTTTTATTAATGATCTATAAAGTGTTGAAAAATACAGAAGCTTTAGAAAAAAAAAAAAAAAAAAAAAAAGTCTTCATTCATATGTTTAACCAAAAGCTCACCGACATTTCAATACAAAAGAAAACATTGCAAACAGATGTGTGAAAGTTGGACAGGCTGCAATTCTTGATAATTAAAAATAAATTTAGATTAGTTATAGAAAATGAAAAATGAGTGTATTAGGTGCTTTTACATGCACACGTGTATATATATATATATATATATATATATATATATATATATATATATATACGCACATAAACAAATGTAATCTAAAGTGTTGTTTCCACTTCTCCCCAAATTCCTCAAA
Organism: Labrus bergylta; assembly: GCF_963930695.1. NCBI lineage: Eukaryota > Metazoa > Chordata > Actinopteri > Labriformes > Labridae > Labrus > Labrus bergylta. The sequence goes on along the minus strand of NC_089212.1, from coordinate 17,757,898 downwards.
ATTGGTTTTTTGATGCCTCAATGAGGAAGTGATCTGAACCATTATAAAGGTTTCATAAAGGATACCATACCAGTCCTCTGTAAATAGTGTGACTGGCTTGAGTATGGCTGGTATGCTTAGTATTTTCAATGTACAAATATCCTCATACTTTATCATAAAGAAATCCTTTCTCTTTACAGGCACATAAATGAACCCCTTACCTCATCCTTCATTTAATGACGCGTGATCTTCTTTCAAAACTTCTGTATATTTCTGTGCGTTACTTAAGCTGATTTGTTTGAAGCAGAAGATCATTGTTACACGAGACAACCTCCACTCTGTGTAAACAACCCGAGGTCTCTCAACCTCTGTGTCAACTTTCCCCTGTTTCTGTCTGCTGATCCAAAAATAACAAGAGACCCAGTTTGGTAACCTAAACGAAGCTGCTGTGCTGCCACTCTGCCATCTGCTGTCTTCTTTTGATACTGCACCGTGAAGACAGACAGCTGCAACTTATCTGACGGGTCTTAAGGTCAAAAGCAAAATATAGAGCAGGATTTTAAAAGTACTGCCAGCCATGGGCAAGAGGAGTAACATCACTTTCAAATCCTTTCACCGATCATGCATTGGTTATTCTTGTCTCAGCCCATATGGATGTTAATTCGAGCATTATAAACCTCCCAAGAAGAAAATGTTATTAAAGAAACAATTATTTCTTTAATAAATTGAAAAAAAGATTATAAGCTACTATTTTGATTTGCATTGTCATTTTGGTATTTTTCACACAAGAGCTAAACAGGTTCCAGCTTCTTAAATGTGATGAAAATCAGCCGTTCCTTCTTCTTTGTGATAGAAAAAACAAACACATATTTTAATTTGGGCAGTTAGTTGGACAGAACAATAAATTGAGATGTTTTCACACTCTAGGAAATAGCAAGAAATTGTTAATACTTTCTATTACTTCAATGCAAAAGACCTTTTAATCTTCATTGAAGAGATCACTTAAAATGACACTCTTGTATTTCCAAGAACACAATGTAGTGACTTGCTTTGTCCAAAAAGAAAAAAAATGATAAAACACGCAAAACCAGCAAATCCACATATTTCAGAGGCTGGAAGCAGAGAATGATGGGCATTTCTGTTTCGATAAACATAACCATGCAAAGCAGCTCAAAGTCCAATAAGGCCTCTATAAAACTAACTGGGAGGAAAGTGATGCAGGAAGGAAGAGTAGAGAGATATTAAAGTTGTTTCTTACTGAACGTGAAGACTCAGCTAGCGTCACTTTAGCTATATTAGTCAGATAATGAATCTCTGGTTCAGATGTTGGACAGATAGGTGACAATCAAATATCTGGTTAAAGCTGCTTAATCAGACTGTGAATGACAACTCTGCACTGTCTGCTTTTAAAACATTGCTGTGCATATATAAACAACACAACTTCAGAAGGTCAACACTTTTTTTATTTTTTATATTCAGGTCTAATTACAGATTTTTTTCCCCCTCAACTGTTTATAGGTACTTGCTTTAAATTACACATATTGTTTTTTATCCCTGCACGGGTTGTGTACATTTCTTGTATAAATCTATTTTTAATTGCACAGTTTAAGTTTGTTTCATCTAGGGGTATTCTTTAAATCTTTTTTTCGGGTTAATATATATGTATGGGGGGGGGGGGGCAGTTTTTACAGCTTTTTTTTTTGCGACTTAATTTGTAACAAATGTTTTATGTCATGTCTTTGTAACCTGCAACTGGATGCTTTGAATTTCCCTCAGGATCAATACATTATCTATCTATCTATCTATATGAATAAAGGTAAATTACTTTCTCCATTATAAAAACTATATACTTTACTCTGCCTGCTCGTATTGGTTTTTGTTTGCTTTTAAATTGGTGTATTTATGATTTTATTTTGGTAGCACTTTGACATTTGCGTTGCGCATAAAATGTGTATTAGTTCTGTAATAAATAATTATCATTATTATAATTAAAAGAGTCATCAAAAATACGACCATCTTGTCTGTAATGAAGTTTCGGAGAGACAGTTTTGAACAAACAACCTTCCGTTAAGTGACACAGACAGAAACTCACCTTTACGTGCCTGCGAGTCTTGACATCCGGGTAAGTCTCCGGGCAGGCAGCATTCTGCTCACGACATTTAAAAAAAAAGGCCACGCTACGTTACAACGACTTGTTACAACATCTTAATGGCAAATAACAACTTTCATGGAAATACAGTGGGTTTACACTTCAGATTAATTACCCTGCAGTGTCGACAAAAGCGTTAGAGTAACCGACCCGTCTGGCTTAACTCTCGGTTCATTGCGCCATGTGATCACAAATTGTTTTGAATTTACTTCCGGGTGTCATGCACGCATGGGGCGGGGTTTGGGAGTATGACGCAACAGCCGCCAAAATCAAAAACCTCGCAACTTCAAGCGAGCTGTATCATCGAACAAACGAAAAAAACAATAATATTAAACACGGTAATATAAAAAAGAATAACCGTGGAACATGGAGGGGGCGTCTACGAAAGGTAATTCAAACATACTGCTTACAGCGACTTTGTTTTTAGCTTCCGTGGGCTTAATGCAAGCTGAAGTAAACGTAGTCAGAGGCAGTTTAGCGGCGTAAAATCCCAAATTGAGTTTGTGTGATTTAATAGTTCATGTAATAAGAGTATTTTCTTTTGTCCTCAGGTGTTTTGAGTCACCTCAGTTTGCTGGAAGTTCAGGCAAGAAGCCGTAAAAGTCGACTTCAGCAGCCGAGTCGTGTGAAGGAGCTGAAGGCGAAAGTTGAAGCACTGAGGGTCCAGAGAGACCAGCTCACAGCTGAGATAGACACTCACAAGGTGGATGATTTGTGTTTTTTTACTGATTGATTTATTTGTTTTGCATTTACCTGTGATGACAATCAGTCTTTGTTTACAGCAGGGGTTTCCCAGCTGGTGGTTTTGGGACCCAAAAAGTTTTAAGGGAGTATTCAGTGTTTGCCTGGGGAAAAAAAAAATGTTGCACAAAGTCTGTGTAGCTCTTTTAAAAATATGTTTGTTTGTTCTGTTGCATTTGGTCGGTCTGAGGTCCAAACTGCCCTTTTTCATTAACCATCAGTCTCTAGGGTTGAATATTTTCTGAAATGTGGGTCACCATTTCTCATCAAGGAGCTGGTGGTGAGTCCTGAGGTTAGACCAGACGAGAACCACTTGTTTACAGTGGAATAAAAACACAACATAGTAGCCCCTGTGGAGGGACTACTTTCTGCATTCATTTAAGCCGTGTGTACCTGTTATAACAAAAAGGAGAATGAAAAATAAATGCACCTTTTTTAGTTTATTTACAACTCTGCTCAACTTCTGTGTCTCGTCAGCTGAATTAACAGTGCTTATCCTGCCACAGAATCTTCAAAAACTCAGGGCCTCTATGGACAAACAGTGTTCACAAGAAGAAGAAGAAGAAGAAGAGGAGGAAGAGAAAATGGATGATGATTCTGAAAACTCACAACTACTGCAGCTGATGGCCAGACATACACAACTGAAAGACCTTCTGCATGCTCATCACATCATTGGTACTATGTTCAAGTAGTTTTTTTGTCACCAGTTTTTGATATATTTGATTATGAGATGTTTTTATTAATACCATCTTTGAATATAACAGCTGTATGTCCTAATCCCGTCCCTCCCTTGTCCCTGACTCTTTCTTATTTGTCACTAGGTGGATACAATGTCATAAAGACAAGTCAAGGTAAAGGACTGTGTGCCTCTCTAACGACAGCCTACGAGGGCGTCTACTTAGAAACCTACAACGTGGAGATCGACTTAAAGCCGAGGCTGAGGATCAGTCGCCATAACGTCCCTCCGTTCATTCCTTTAAGCAGCCTGGCTGAGCAGAGCAACATGCAGACGGATATCCGGAGTTTTTTGGACACCCTCAGCAAACATCTCAACGCCTTTGCTGGCCGTAAGCAGCAGCTGAAGCTTGTCAAGGTGTCGGACTTTAATTTTCATACCTGTGTGTGCGTGTGTGCGTGTGTGCGTGTGCGTGTGTGTGTTCAATTGAATCACTTACAGGAAAATAAATAGCTTCTCTGATATAGCAGTTAAGACTGAGGTGGAGAAAACATTTTCTGAAGTGCTGTAGATTTATTTTAGCTCTCATTACACATATTTTGGATTAATGATGCTGGTACCATTGTCAACATTGAAGAGTTTGGAAAATTAGATAAAATCAAATCTGCGTGTGTGTGTGTGTGTGAGACTACAACTGGGATAGACATTTTGTACACATTTATGGACTTAAAGATAAACACATTAAGAAATCTAACAACAGGTCAGTAAACAATAACAATAGTCTTTAGTTTCAGCCCTATATTATTTTAAGACTGTTAAGTTGTTTATAGAATTGTACCAAAACAGTTTATAAAACACTTAAGGTGTGACGGTCAATTATTATTATCATAATTTCTGAAGATTTATTTTAGGGCTTTTCATCCTTTAATTTAGACATAACAGGGGATAGAGTAGGAAATCAGGAAAGAGAGAGCGAGGAATGACATGCGGGAAAGGCAGTGCAGGCGAGACATTGTCTTCATCTTAGCAATAAACTATCGGTGAAAAACACCAGTCTAAGTAAGTATAGTGTAAAGCAGTATAGTGTTAATCACTACTTTATAAGAGAACTGGAATCTTATGTAAGAAGACGTGTCTCTAGTCTAGAAGAATAACACACTTCTCCTTTTGCCTTTTTTTATTTCTTTTTTTACAGGAACTCCACAAGTCTGTGGAGGTGTTGGAGAGTAATGTTTTGTGTTCAGTACTGGTCATGCTGTTGACTTTGCCCGGAGAGAAGTCCACTGTTCTTTGCACACTCAACTACACTGATCACACCAGACTTCTCCCCTCCGGCGTCCACTTTGAGTGTAAAGGTAGGAACAGACAGCCATGGATCTGAACCAGTTTAATGCACAACACAAAGGACGTGTGTTTGTTGTTGTGACCTTTCAACTGAAGCAATAATAATTGAGACTAAATCTACAATTGATTTACAAGACCAACAAAAAAACAAACAGAAATCTTGACTGAATGATCTGTGAAGTCATGATGTGGATCAGTCACAACAGAAAGACGGACGGTATTTAGTGAGTAAAAAATAACACAGGTGTGATTACATTTTCTTCAAAGAGTACACTTTTTCTTTTAGCACAATGTTGATGAGTACAAGTGTGATGAAGATGAATAAAAAAACTGCAACTGCAAGTTGGTTCATCACTATAAAATGATAAATTGGTGTATCAAGCCAGACAAGCACATATGCCTTAAAGTACATCAACACGTGTATGTGTCTCTAAATCAAACCTGACATATTCCAGTGTACTTTTAATACTTCCTTCTAAAAAATATAATTGTACCGATACCTTATGCCTCCATTCTCTTGTAATGTTCTTTCTTTTCTTTTTTTTTAACAGACAAGGCGCTTCCCGATGCTCCAGAGTGGAAGAAAAACTGCAGCCTGCTCATGGAGACTCCTGTCCACAAAGCTTTGATGACCATGAAGAAGAATGAGACTATTTTGTAGTTTCATTCACAAGTTTTGATGTTTGTTGTAAAACACGTTTAGAAAGTGTCTCTTTTTGTAACTAAACCGTAAGATAAAAACTCGTTGAGTTCACTTATGGAGGTTCCAGATGTATTGGCACCGCGTTGTGTTTTTCCTTGAGCTTCTCTATAAATGCTGCCACTCTGTTGTTTAAAGTTTCCATCTGAAACTGTTTCAGCCTTTCCATTTCTTCACGGGCTCTCTGCTGACGCCGGGCAAGCTCCTTTTCTGATATGGAATCAATCGCTGCAATGTTTTTCATCTGCCTGAAGGACATGCTGCTCTGGACGTTGCCTCTGTGTCTCACTGAACTAGCAGGTTTAACAGATGTCGGTGGTGGTGGTGGTGCTGATATCGACCGACCCTGCTCCACCAGATTCTCCACTTTACTGGTATAAATCTTTTGCCCTTCAGATGTCTGGCGACCTCCGGATTGTGTGTCTGTATTTTTGTATTCCCAGATGTCTTTCATGGCGATGTTGACTGTAGCTTCAGGCTCGCAGACTTTCACCATCAGCATTCTTCTGTGTTCATGTATCAGAGAGTCTCTCCTTTGTTGAAGCATTTTGCGAGTGTACTTGTACTGTTTGTCCAACACGTTTAATTTATGCTGGAGATCCCTGTCCGCCTTTTGGTTTGACACTCTCAGATCTCTCTTCAGTACAACAGATCCGAGGAAACTTTGGTCCATTTTATGCATTTGCTAGAGGGATAAATATGCATTTTTATCTCATCATATTTCCCTTGTTCAGTCACATTTATTATTATTTATCAATTAAAGCTATTTTCTTACCTGATCTGTGAGCAGTCTTCCCCCAGAACGTTATTGTATACAAGTGTGTGTTTGCTGCTATGGCTGTTTCATGTGTGTAATATAATAGCCTATTCTGTTTGCAGGAAAGTGGAAGTGATTGTTGGTCATTGTGTGCTGTCACATACCTCTGGGATTACATTTCTCAATGCTTAAGGTTTGCAGTCACGTGCCTTAGTAGGTTATACAATAAATAAGGAATGACAAAGTAATGTTAATACCTTCTCACATTATCTAACCTGTTTTTGTTGTTATGATACTGCAGGAGTATTTTGTATCATAATAAACATTACTCTTAAAAGAAACATCTGTTTCAGTTTTGCTTAGTAAATCCATGTTTTTTTCAAGGCAGATTCCTGTTTATTTCCTCCTCCAATGTGTAGATAGTCTTGGTCTTCAATAAAAGTCGACTATCTCACCAGGTTTTGTCATGCTAGTTAAAAGACACTTGTACAAGTTGACATTTAACGTATCAGCATTCTGTATAATTCATGTTTAAACCCTAATCATTTTTCATATATGGGGTCGATGGAAAGGTTAATTCATGTTAGTAACTTAGAGCAGGGGTTCCAAAACTTTTCAGCTTGCGACCCCCATTATGACGGTGATAGATACTTGGGAAACCCACATTTGACGCACTAGGTCAAAACACTGGCATTAAAACAGCAAACAATAGCCCAAACACCATCATATTATTTTTGTAATTTAAGACCAATTTTTTTTTTTACCTACTGTATTTTCAAATGAATGGGTGAAATAGCAAATTTTAAACCATTTCCATATGTTTTTGAAAGGAATCTCGCGACCCCCCCAGTGGGCCGCGACCCCCACTTTGGGAACCACTGACTTAGAGGATATCAGGATAATAACAGAATTGAAATCAACAGTCAGGCCAAACAGAGAGCAGTCTACAAAATAAAGTAAATGCTAAATAAGAGGAAAAGCAAAGATACAACAGACAGAAGATTAAAACGTAAACAAAATGATGGAAAGTGGCCCTAATGGAGAAATATGATATTTGAGTTTTATTGGCCTTGTTTGTAAATATCATACTACTATACTGTCTGCTAAGATATATGTGCAGTATCTCTTTAACATGTGTTGGGATCATGTGTTGGGATGTGTCAGAAAGCACAATAAGCCTGCCCCTTTGGTAGTTTGATCCCTCCCGCGCCAAACAGTCCAGCCTGCAGGATGGCGAAACAAAGTGTCCCAAAAGCGTTCACAGTCATCTCGAAACTAGTGAACTGTTGACGTCGCTGTCTGGTAAGTTCATTCCTTTAATTGTTTAAATATATAATATAGGGTAAAAAGGTAGCAGAGCAGATTGGTAAATTAGCAGCGGTTCTGTAAGATAAAGTGGTTCACGTTATTTCTAAAAAAGGTCTATTACTTTATTAGTCTGTTGTACCAATTAAGACGCTTGAATTAAAGATATTTGCTGTAATAATGTATGGAAGGTTATTGACTGTTCCGCGCATGCGCGTTGCTTTTTGGGTCAGTACGATACAACGAAATTGTGGAACTTCAAGACCCTCTGTTATTTCAAAACTAAATGTCCTTAATATTGAAACCGCTTCCTCTCCTCCCTAATTGTACTTTGTCATTAAAGCCTTTCTTCAAAAAGTTACCAAAAGGAGGCTTCTTGCACCAGAAATCTCAGATCCAAAACAATGAAGTCATAAAAAACAAAAAGTGCAATCTTCATGTCTTGACGCCACAAGATGTATTAAAAACATCACAACTGAGGTCAGCAAGCTTTTTAAGAGCACTATGCACAATTAGCAGGCTTATGTGTTCAAGTAGACGCGAGTAAATGAATTCTTAGGTAGCTGTTTGACACCAAACAGGGTGAATTTTGGTCTTCTTGGTGATATCCAGATTAAGAAAAAGGTACTATAGAATTACTGTTTTTTACATGTGTTAAAACGTGTAGAAAAAAACCCCAGAAGAAATCAATTATTTAAAATAAATACTGCACAGCGATCCAAGGTGGCACATTTATACAACACAGATACAGTATTGACCCTTTAGTATATTATAAAGCTGTTTTATAACAACAAGCAGATATGTTGTTGATCCTGGTTCTATATCTGTCTTTTAGTAAAACTGCTGTTACAGTTGATCATTTCTAACATTTTTCCAATCCTGTCTCAGCCTCTGCATCCTTGACTATCAATGATTCACATCCTGCACACAGGAAGACTTTACCTGGGAAATACCAACCAGAGAGTGAGTGGTTAAAAAAAGTAGATTTAGATAAAGTGGCTTTTGGTTTGGTTAGATTGTTGTTTCTTGTTTCAGTCTTGAGAATTTAAAGTCTTTTTATTTCTCTTTATGGGCCTGGCACAAGTGTTGCTCTAGCTTTTCCAAGATGATGCGTGCGGTTTGTGTTGACGTACCAGGAGGACCAGAGAATTTACTGCTCCGAAGAGTCCCCAGACCTCAGCCTAAAGAGGGAGAAATCCTGATTAAAGTTCATGCAACTGCCCTCAACAGGGCAGACTTACTGCAGGTATAATGCACATTTTACAAAGCTAATGACTCTACGATATCCTTCATATACATACTGTTAAATGTGGTTTTTGATCGATATTGTGGTGTATAAGTAAACATTGTGGTTTTAAGACAATCTTTGCTCATACTCTACAATGTATGTGAAATGCTTTTCCACAGAGGCGAGGACTGTACCCTCCTCCCGCAGGTGAGAGTGACATCATAGGCCTGGAGGTGGCCGGTACTGTGGATACCCTGGGTCCTGGGGTTAAAAGAGGCTGGAGGCCTGATGACAGGGTGATGGCCCTGCTATGTGGAGGAGGATACGCGGAATATGTTTCAGTGCCTGAGGATCTTCTCATGTCCGTTCCCCCTAATCTCACACTCTGCCAGGCTGCTGCGATCCCAGAAGCCTGGCTCACTGCTTTTCAACTGCTGGTGTTTATAGGTGATAGAATATATATATATATATCTCCACGGCAATGTCAGAACTTTTTATTAAAATGACCATGTCATCCAATCATTTTTCTTTGTATTATTAAGTGGCAAGTTGACAGTTTTTAAACAGTGGCACTAATCTGGTTCTTGAAAGTAGTTAAAACTACCACAAATAACACATTTATTTAGAAAATCTGGTATTCATTTTGTGAGTTTCCACTTGATCTAATACTACCTCCCACCTATAACCTCCTCCTTCTATAATTAATAAAGTGGTCGACATTGAAGTCTGAACCTGCTGCCATCGCGCCCCTCTCTTACAGCTCAGGTGAAGGAGGGCGAGGTGGTTCTGGTTCATGCTGGAGCCAGCGGAGTGGGAACAGCTGCTATTCAGTTGGTCCGTCTGTTTGGTGCCGTGCCTGTCGTAACTGCAGGGAGCTCAGAAAAACTGAAGATGGCCGAGAAGCTGGGTGCAGCAGCTGGATTTAACTACAAAGAGGAGAGATTTTCCCAGGGGGTACAACACTATACAGGAGGTGAATTGTGTGTACATAATTATGATTAGTTTAGGGGAATAAGGCTGATTTCTGATAATCAGTCACTGGAATGATTGTCATATTTATTTTATTTTGTCCAAACTTTTTCTCGGGAATAAAACTTGATGTACACCATATTATTTACCTCATAAGATATGATAGAGCTGTCTCCATGTTTCAACATTAGTGCTTTGTTCTATGTTTTTAATCATGTTAAGTGTAAAAAAAAAAACATGTTAGTCCATTTCTCAATACTTTCTGACTTCCCTCCATAGCTGTGGTTTATCTATAACTGAAGACAAAAATCTCTATAAAGGCCAAGTAATTACTCCACTAAAGAAACATAATGAAGTCGTTAGGGACTATTTTTAAAGACGAAACACTTTTGGTGCTGTAGCATGAAGTTAGGGAGATACGCTGTAAGTTTGTTGGAATCTTATATTAATATAAATATAATGAAATATCTGCATTATTCTGCATCATCACTGAAAATATTATTTACAGGCAAGGGAGCAAACGTCATCCTGGACTGCATTGGTGGAACAAACTGGGAGCAAAATGTGAGCTCTTTAGCCATCGACGGCAGGTGGGTGCTGTATGGCACCATGGGAGGCCGGGGACTAGAAGGAGATCTGCTGGGCAAACTGCTCTCCAAGCGAGGCCACTTGCTCTGCAGCCTCCTCCGCTCTCGCAGCCTTCAGGTGACAATTTGCGACCAAATGGAAATGATACATCACTGTATGAACTTGTACTGAATAATATCAAGTGGAAATGTTGTGTTTGTTGTTCGAAACTGAGCTTGATATTTGCTTTTTATTTTCCCTTCTCAGTACAAAACAGAGCTGATACAGGCCTTCTCGAGCAGAGCGTTGCCGTATTTTTCAGACCAGCCAGCCTCTCTAAAGCCAGTGATCGACAGCACTTTCAACCTGGAGGACATCGCAGAGGCTCACAGGCACATGGAGGCCAACAAGAACATGGGAAAGATTGTTATAAATATGATCCCACAGAAACAGGAAACTCAGTGATGAGTGATCAACTGCAGTTAGATGTAATCGTTTTAAAGTAAATTTGTTTGATTTTTAAATTTAGCTTTTCTAAAAAAACTGTTCTCCATGTCAAATGATTTTGAATTGGCCTTATCCACCAATAGACCAAGGGTGATTTTTCTCAATGTTTTTTCTTCCTGATAAAGTAATAACTTACATTTTACAACTTATTTAGCCACTGCTAAATGTATATCATCAGTACTGTTTCCTCTGCACAGATATTACAAGAATACCATCACATTTAACAGAAAACTGTCAAAAGATATCTAATGTAAAAGCAGAGCTACTGTCCTGTCAGATATTCTAGAATTGAAATGAACTCATCTATTGTATATGCATTGCATTTTTTCACAACAAAGGCATAAAATGAAATGGTGCATGCAATGCAAAAATCACATAAAGTCTTATAGTCTTCGTTTCCAGTAATGTATCCTTAAACTTCTCAATTTTAGTCTTGACGTATATATTTTTTCTAGCTTATTTTACATTATAATTCTTTGCTTGCTCTAATTCGGGGGTAGGCAACTGGCGGCCTGGGGGCCACGTGCGGCCCTCTTCAACCCTCAATGTGGCCCTCAGGTCAATTTTTATACATCAAAACATGACAAAATCTGCCATGAAATCATGAAAACCAGAAATATTTCCATAATAATATTTGCTCACTGGTATATGTTGAGTTAAATTTGAGACATAATTGACTTGTTATCGTTTTTGTAATCCTACAATTTGGCCCCCTGGCAGTGAGAATTAAATGAATGCGGCTCCTTGCTGTGACCAAAGTTGCCCATCCCTGCTCTAATTTTCTAATTAAATTATTAATCTTAAACAATTGCTGTGTTTTTTTTAATGCATATATTTAATGTGGTGGTGGGGAGGGGGGGCTGTGAATATTCGACTTCACTATAGTCTTAAATATTTTTCTATCAGTTTTATGCTGTCAATATTTCACACAAACGGAAGTGTATTTGGAAAAAGTGTAAAAAAAAAAAAAAAAAAGACGTAGCCTTTCTTTGAGTCATTAAAAATAGATATAAATCCAGACATGTCGATGTGTAAAGCTGCGTATTTAAAACGCATCCGAGCAGGCGCCAACTTTACCAGTGACGTCACAGGGCACCTTCCCGTCTCACTTCCTTCTTCACCGCTGCGGCTCCTCTGAAATTTTCTCCGGGTCATCATTTGGAGGGGGGGAGAGAAAGAGAGAGACCGGAGAGACGTTTAAATAGCGGGAAAAACACGTGACAACAACACTTCATGGAACAAACTACAAGACGAACGACGGACACACTTCGGACTCTATGACTCGTCGACAAACAACGATATTAATTTGTCCAGTATGTGAAATTTAACTTCCTCCCCCCCCCCCCCTCATGCTGCTGCTGCTGCTGCTAAAGTTGGCTAAGCCAGTTAGCAGTTTTGTCGTGACGTTTTCCCTGCAGGGTTTAACCACAGACTGTAAATATTACGGCTTTCGCACAAGATAAATCAAACAAAGTGAAATAATTGCGCTCTAGAAAAGTCTGAATGTGTCTTGTCTTCTGAAATTGCGTCAACTGTAGTAAACAAATGGCTGGGTTAAGCTGGTTGTACTTTCAGCATGCTTTCGAGTCAACTGCGGTTCATTTCACTTCCTCGCTGAAATCATGAGCTGTGTTAGTTACTTTGCTTGAATTCTTCTTACTGTTACTTGAAATAATTAAGAAAATAACGTGTGGTTCCTGAATCCTAAGCCGCCAAATCCGGAAACATGGAGGACCCAAACAGACCTCAGCGGAAGATGTCAACAGCAGGAGACAGTTTGTACAAAGTCCTGGGTCTGGAGAAAGGAGCAACTCCCGAGGAAATAAAGAAGACTTACAGGTTTGTTCGTGAAAGCTAATTCATCTGTCTTCTTTTTGTAGTTTAGCAGACAGTAGGTGGTGATGTGTGAAACTTTCATTTTCGAGTTGTGAGCCTGCTGCAGGAATTCAAATTCTTGGATCAGCTTAATTTACACACTTGTAAATAAAGCGGCGTGGCCCCTGTGTGTGAGAAAGGTGGGACCAAGTTTTTTTTTTTTTTTCGTGGTTCACAAAGATGATCAACACCTCTGACAGGTGCCAAATGTGCAACTGCTTGAAGCATGACACAAGAACAAATAAAGGTTTCAAATTGCAGAACTTGTTCGTATAACAACTTGTTCTGTTGTTCCATTTTTCACCATGCACCTTACAAACTTATCATTTAGTATTTGCCTACTTGCACATAGCTCTGTATATATATATTTATTTCTCGTTTACTGCGTATAGTTCTGTTTGCATCTGTTAGTCCGATCACTGTCCACTTATATCTACTCTTTTATATTTTGTATTTTTAAGCTTTAAGTTGTATTTAAATTGACACTTTATATTTAGGTTAAAATGTTTCGTTTACTTGCGCTGTTGTTAATTTACTGCTCTGTGTGCCTTTGAATTCCCCCCCCCCCCCCCCCCCTTAAGAGCTCATGGAATACATTGTGTCCATAGAGTTTACAAATTAACAACAGAAGTTTTTGCTGCAGTGTATGTACCATTTTTGGGAAGTTTCTCAATAATGACCTACATTTTATCTGATCAAAATTCACCATTTTTGAATATAGTGAAACACTAACCCTAAAGTCCTGAAATGACTTTTAATCTACAGAGCACCTCTCCTTGTTTCTGGGATAGATACTGTGACTTTTAACGTTATTTTGTTGTATCATCATCAGGTTTAAAATGTAAAAATTCCACACAAAAACAAAAAGAAGTTATGTTAGCTGATTAACAACCTTAACTGTTGCTTTTCTGCTTAAAGGTAAAGTCAGTAGAAATGTTCTTTGCAGCTCGCACACACATTGGGCCCCTCCACCAGAAGCGCACGCCCACTGCACTGCAAGCCACCTGAGAATATTACATTTGTTGTTATGGAAAAAAAACCCCGATAATTTAGCAAGCTAGCACAAGCTTACTGCCAGTGTTTGGCACCTGCATGTCCAACAGAAGGCAGGATTATCTCCGTCCAAAGCAGCTCCTTAAGGACCCATATGGGGATGAAAGCCAACCCAAGGTTCGACTTTGTCTTGGGACGAGCTTTGGCGCTTGGTGTTTTGCCTAACTATGATTTTAGTTTCTCATCTTTGTCGCTACGTCAGCGTCGGCCATAGTCACCGGCGTGAATGGCGTCCGGTCGTTGAATTTGATTCACTCGCAAACCCACTTGTGCGCTGTCATTGGCTGGGAGAAACACACAGACTGCCCGAACTATCAAAATAGAGGCAGAGGACATGGCTCTCTGCAGACACAGCCTCCACCACACATGCATGGAGGCCAATAAGGGAAGATTTAGCAGCATTACTTTTGTAGAAGTCTATTCTTTAGGAAAATGCTACTGACTCTGCCTTTAATTTTGAATCGCTAATGTCAGAACCATGTTGTGTAGATTATAATAAATTTAGTCGTTGATGACAGCAATCCTATAACACCCAGTGGACGTCTACATCCTCAACATTCACGAACTTCTTCTTTGCAGAAAACTGGCGCTGAGGCATCACCCCGATAAGAACCCAGACAACCCAGAAGCTGCAGAGAAATTCAAAGAGATCAACAACGCCAACTCCATCCTCAGTGATGAAAACAAACGCAAGATCTATGACGAGTATGGGTCCATGGGCCTCTACGTGTCAGAACAGTTTGGGGATGAGAGCGTCAAATATTACTTCCTCATGTCCAAGTGCTGGTTTAAGGTGATGTTTCAAAGGCCTTCCTGTGCATATGATCATAACTGAGCTTTTATGGTGTTATGTTCCTTTTTATATTTTAACTTCTTTATTGTGCAGGAGTGGGTAGGTAGTTTTAACCTTTATTACATTTCATATCTTTCCTTTGTCTTCAGGCCCTTGTGGTGTGCTGCGGTATTTTCACATGCTGTTGCTGTTTCTGCTGCTGCTGTTTCTGCTGTGGGAAGTGCAAATCGGCTGAAGAGGAGCATTTTGCATACATGGACCCAGAGGACCTCGAGGCCGAGATCAGAGAACAGGATACAGGTGAGTGAATTTGTGCTTCCGGGTTCACTTTGGCTTTTTATTTTTAAAGTGATAATGAGGAAACCTCTCTGCTGCTCACATAATGAAACGGTGTCACTTCTGGAAAATCGCAGTTTTGTCTTGTTGATGTCTGAAACAAACGAGAGTGAAACTAAAAGCTGGTTTTATCGGTCTGTGTCGTTCCTCAAAATCTGCGAGGACAGGGTTGACTAACTTTTATGATACAACAGCAACGACAATCTGATACAAGATCACGATGGCATGAGCTTACCTTCTTCTGGCTCATTGTGAGAACTTGCTTTGTTTGAAAATAAATTAAAATGCAACAAAGTAATTACCGGTAAGCCACGAAGTTTAGCTGATGCCCCAAATATCTAAATTTAAAAAAAAAGCTTTCATGTCGGTTAACTGCACACAGCATGTTCACGTCTACTGGTCCATTTTTAGGCATTTTAAAAAGCTTCTGTTTTTTACTACACATTGTGCTGTCTCTTGAGAAATGAGATGCATCCAGTGTCTAAATTAGGAAGTACTCTGGGGAATTACAAAATGGGTTTTGAACTCTTTGATAATGCAGTTTAATCTGGATTAAATGTTTATTATTATCATAAATTGAAAAGACTTCTGCTTGAAAGGCAATAGAAAAGTAACATCAATTAAGATATAAAGTTAAGTGGCTGGATTTCTAAATGGATACTTCTTTTCTGGATTTTCAGGGTAAGCATTGGTCAGAGTAGGGTATGGCTCTGCTCAACTCGACTTACATTCAACTCTTCCTGCTTTGTTTTTATGTGTAAACGTTGTTGATGATACATTGTACTTTTTCTGGCATTACCCCGGTCATGTTTGGTGTGAGCTGAGCTGCCTATTCAATAAGTGATCTGCCCAGTGCTGGGAGAACAGCCTATGTAAACATCTTCAACAGCTTACGTAGAGGTTTGAAGCTGCTAGTGAAATTCTTTGTTTCATATCGGGGAACTATCGCGTGATTAGCGGAACAAGCCGTTCAGCGCACTAATTTATCCTGAGAATTCTCCAACAATCACCTCGTCTGAAACTTTGCCCCCCCCCCCTTTTTAGTGTGTGCATCCAGATTGTAACACTTTATGTGCGTTTTAAAATGGAGATCAGCATAATAGGTCAACCTCAAGGAGTGGTAACTGGTGTGTACCAAGAAAAACAAAACAAAAAGCAAATAGTCGAGTTGCGCTATTCCACGTAGTTCAAGTGAGGCTGATTGTGTGTATTCTGAAGCAACACCTAGATGGTGTTCATCTTAGCTAAGTTTTAAGACTCGAAACGGGGGGGGGGGGGGGGGTTGTGCAAAGAGGGAGAAGAGTTGCCCAGCAACAAGCTAAAACTAAAAACTAACTCTTAAAAACAAAGTGCATTGAAGCATCATTCCTGAAATGTGCTACCATTTCTTTAAATCCAGTTCAAGTCCCTGAGTCCGGTCATTTTGTCTGAGGAAGAAGCATGGATTTGCTGAGTGTTGCATTTTGTTTCACAGCTGGAGACCATGTAATAATAATTCAGCCGAGCCCTAGTGCTGCCACGGCCACTTCAGGTGAAGCTGTCACTTCTTCAGGTAAAGTTCGCCTTGTCTGGCTGCTGCTCTGCTTCATTAATCTCACAAGTTCAACGCAGTGTTTCACTGGGGAACATGTTTGAACAGCTTCTAGCAACGCTGGTCCACAGGATAGACTGTGCATTTGACTAATCATGCACTCACATTTCATTTAACTTTACTATACTGCGTCAGTACATACTGTCATTGATACTGTTATGTAACATTTCCTGTTTCCTTTGTTCATAACTGACAAAAAACTTTTTTGTTTCACTCATCGTTGTTTATAAAATCGTTACTCAAAAAAACAAACAAAAAAAAAAAACAGTAGAAAAATATACGTATATTTAAATTCTAAGACTTTATTAAAAAGTTCAGGGGTTCTCAATCTGGGAGTAAAATGATTCAGATAATTGAAGAATTGAATTTTATATCCTTTTTTTTAATTTATCTTCATGTTAACTTATCCATCATTTAAAAAAATCTATTTCTTTGTTTATAAAAGACTCACAAAGCAGTGAACAAAGGCCAAAGATTCTCCGGTTATAGCAAAGTTATAAATTACAAAAGATGATTTCTGACTGGCATTATTTTTGATATTTCTTATAGTTTTTATAATTTCCTGTCATATCTTGATCTTTATTGATTAAAGAATATGATAGAAAAAAATCTATCATTAACAAACGTCAGAAAATAAGTAAATATTTTTCACGTGACAATTTAGAGTGAGGAAAGAAACAACAAATCTAAATCCATATGAGAACTTGGAACCAGTGAGTGTTTGACATTTTAACCTTGATGAATTATTTTAATAACCACTAATACCTAACTTAATAAATAAACTTTCTACTAATCCAGTCATTAAAATGAAACCTTCAACCTTCTCTACTAACAGTCAAATCCTGTTTTTTGTTTTGTTTTGTTTTTTACCATTTGAAATTAAACATGGACTGTCTTTAAGTAGCAGACGTATTCCCTGTGACTTCACCCTTCTTTTTCTTTTTCTGCTTTTTAAAAGCTGTTGGTTTGTTTTTGTGTTGAAGCCACAAGTGAAGAGAGGGTGGTGCTCGCTGCTGGGGAGGGTCAGCAAATGCTAAGATATGAGTTAATGCTAGCGTTAACGTTGTTAGCAAGGAGCATTTTTAAATCACGGTAACTGTGATGATTTGGATAATAAATCTTTTAGCACTCACATTAACTTTATTAAATTGCAGTTCAACTTTGAGCAAGGCATTTCTTGAGGATGTGTCTTTGACTACTAATCTAAAGGTACTCAAACCCTCAATCATAACCTGCTTTGTTTATTTTATTTTTAACAAGACTGTTGTTTCAAAAGAAAACCTGAGGCCATTTTCATTCTGCCATCATAGAGGTCAATCTGCTCTGAATTCATTTTCATCCAGTGGAGTCTCCCCTGCTGGTCATTGGAAATATTGCAGGTTTACAGAAATTAAACCTGGCCTTGAAGTCCCTGACACACCAAGGAGATCCGTCAGCCGTCGGTGAGCGATCATCGTCCTAGTTTTTACGGTGTGTCCAGCTCCGTCGCTACCCGTCGGCCCTGGTCTGCCTCTTTTCAGCCAATTCGACATGTTGGTGAGAGGAATCACTCTGATTGGCTGTTTGGCGGTTTCATTTATCTCCAGCTTTCGAAACAGGTTCGAGAAAGCCCCTTGAGAATGCCGCTGTAGTATCCACGCTTTCCATTAGTGCGGTTTCTCCTTATTTGTCGCCTCTGCCTCTCCTTTTCTTTTTCCACTTAAAGACTAAGAGCTGACAATGGCCAGTTCCAAATTTTCAACTTTTTATCATACATTATTCTTGATTAGAAGTACTTATTTGTACCTTTTGCACAATTTAGAATTTATTACTGTAAATATTATTTATCTTATTTTTACCTCATTTTATTTTATCTATTTTATTTTATCTTATTTTACCTTATTTTGGTTGTATTGCACCTTGGGACGGAGACAAAGGCAATTTCGATTCCACTGTATGTCTGGCATATTTTGGAATTGACAATAAAGTTCACTTTGACTTATTTTACAAGTGGTGACCGACAGCGGTGTAAAAATGGTCTTCTCGTATCATAATAACGGACTACCGCCGTCTGCTGGCATCGAGAGTTATTTCATCTCACTCGTGCAGAACGAACGAGGGTGTTGGCTGGTGGCTTAGGCTTAGGCTTTGCGGTGTGTTCAAGTGCAACTTTTTGGCCAAGACAAAGGCGCTGTGAGGCGACGCCACAGTCACTAGTTCTTTGCCGTCAGCTTGGTGTGTCAGGGCCTTGAGTCTTCATACCTTGAGATTACATCCCCTTCTTTTAAACAGTCTACTTACAAGACAACAGCTCTGTTTTGAAGATAACGGGGGGGAAAAAAAGAAGGATGGGAAATTTAGCCGTTGTTTAATACCTTGTTTTTCTTTTCACACCTCCAGGTGAAAACACACCAATTGTGATTCAGCCTCATGCGACCAACGGGACCTCGGGGCCCGGATCCTCCAGCCAGCTGTCCAAGTCAGCTGAGAAATGAGCGAGTAAGTGAGTGGAGTCCTTCAGAGTCTGGACTGTCTGATTATACCACATCTGCATCAGCATCTGTAATGATCAGCGGCTGATAAGGATTTGAATGTTGCTAACGTGCAGAAATCATATTTATCTCAGAGGCTTGTAAAAGAAACAAGCGGCAATTTGATTGTGCCATAATTTCTATTTTTTAAAGTGCCAATGGTGTCTTCACTGCAATCTCATATTTATTTTTTTAACTTTTAATTTTTGGGTACAGTCTGAACTGCAGTGTCAAATGAGGAAGCCATGCAGATCAAAGCTCTGTAATATTTTTTATGCACTTTAATAATTCAAGTTCGTGTTCATGCCACAATGCTCTGAGAACATACCTGCTTATGATCTCAGTCAGAATATTTCAACGCAACATGATGGATTATTGGAGGCCAACCACTTGAAGTTTTATGAGGTGTTTAGTCATACTGCACATAGATTCATATTCTAGAAAGGATGTCTTTATGTTTGGATGTCAACTGCCTGTTAAAACTCTGATGATAATATTTAAGAAACTCTCACTGCAAACAACATTTAGGGAAATATACTTGTTAGCTTTCTTTCTGAGATTTGATAATTTCTTGTTTTTATTTCTGGAAAATTACAAGCAAACTTCTGCACAGCATGTCCTAACTCGCATTTTAGACGGTATTGTCTCTCTTTTGCTCGCAGCAGTTTTGGGTTAAAAATACAACTGAAGATCAGATTATTATTTTTTTTTAACTCTTCAGTACTTTAGAGAGATAATTCAAATAATTGGGATTGAATTGTTATCAAACAGGCAATGTCAAAGATTATTTTTTAAGTATTAAAAGTTTTGACAACCCTATCACAGATTACTGATCCAATACCAGTGTTGTATTTACTACATTTATTTTATGGAGGAAACTGGGATTATTCTTGAAATATGTAAGGCAACATCAGTCTGGACTTCAAGTTTGTTTTCCTGACTTTGTTTGCAAGGCTCGGTCAAATAGCCCGGTCAATGCATTCTGTAGTACACGCTCTTCGACGGTAATATAGAATCAAAACAAATAGATCTGCCCTGTTGAATACTTAATTGAAGTTATGTGATTGGTTGTATCCTATCAGTACGTCTGGAATAATAACAAATACTGTGGGCCTAGATCAATTTCTATCTATACATTTGAGTTTAATCTACTTATTCAGCACTACTATGGCAACAATACACATCCTGTTCCCATGCTATAAAGCACCTGATTATATTTGAATCCACAGTTTTGTAATTATCAATAGTTCATTCTAGCAGTAATCACAAGTTAGAAGCTGGTAGTTCTAATTTCCTCAGATAAGACATGAACGCATCATTAGATATAAGACTTGTGAGCTGGTTATCCCATCTGAAGTGGAACCATGATGGCTGAAACGAAAGAATACACTTGCACCCCTCCAAAAGAGTTCTTCAAGGAGTCATCACTGTGGCTTTTTGGAAAGTCTCACTTCCCGTTTTATAATAAGTATCTAGTTTGAGCTGGGGCCAGGATGTAATTAGCCTAGCTTAACATTAAGAGAGGAACCAGAGGGGAAGAGCTAGCCTGATGAAGAAGTTAAACACCAGACTTAGTTTTTAAAAATAATCAAGTCACCTAAGGGGTTTCAATCTGCGTCACAGTCACTAATGCCCTGTGCAGAAGTACTACTGTAGGGCGGATTGATACACTGTTTGTTACATACAATAGTTCCAGCACTTAACTGTCCTAAAGTTACAGCGTGATGTGTCTAATTTATTAAACGTACTTCCAGCGGGTTCACTCAGGAGCATTAGAGGTGTTGATTGGCAGATTTTTAGACTTTTAATTTACAGAAATAGGCTAGCTGTCCCCCCCCCCCCCCCCCCTGTTTCAAGTCTTTATGCTAAAATACGCAAATGTGAGTCACCTGCTGGCTGAAGCTGCACACTAACACAACACACAGACATGATAGTGGTATGAAACCTCTCATCGGAGTCTCATTAAGAAAGCAAACAAACGTGTTTCCCAAGCTTTACTGAGCTTTACCTTCAAATGGATCTTTTATCGTTCTTTTTCGCTGTAGCTGAACATAAAGTGACCTCGAGCAAACAAATCATATAAAGGTACAGAAAAAGATTAGACAACAACATATACATTTTTAAACTCTCTTTACACTTGACACGAGAAAAGAACATGTTTATATACAACCCTCAACAACAGGACAGCGAGGTCATGATCCAGATGTGTCAAATCCTTCTTTTTAAAGGATGAAAATCCCTCTTATCTGTATGTGATGATGAGTGTGTGTATCATTATAATATGCTCCATTCAGGAAATGTGCTTTTATGTAAAGTGAGACATTTATTTTTTTTTGGATTGGAAATTTGATGACAAATGAATTGTGTGTATAAAGATACAGATTAAATGATGCCATCTCTCAAAATGTTTACATGATATGATGTGTCTTTGCCTGGTGTGGGAATGTGCAGGAGGGTTTGTGCTTCATTAGGTTCACTTTGTATAATATTATAGTATATGTGCACAGTGTATTTATGTAAAGCCCTAACCATCCCAGATAAATATTTAATTCTGTAACCTTTATGTATCATAAGACATACGTGACTGAGCGCCTGAATACATTTAAGTGGGATTTCTTTTCCTTTTCTTTTTGTTAGTTATTTTATCACAGATTTAAAATACAAATATATATATATATATAGTTTTATCATCTCAACATTCCCAGGATTTTTTGTCATTTTTCAAATGTTACATGTTTCCAAATGTTTGTTTCTGTAACATCAAGATTTGTCGGATTAAATAAAGTTGGGTGAAAACGGGAATGTCAGCAAATGGTCTTGTAATTTTAAGCGAGTGGCGTTAGTGACCAGCACCCTGGAGATCAGTTACCTGCTATTGGTCCCTGTTGTGCTCCACCCCTGAGTGATAACACGTGTTGTTCCAGCAGGTGGTAAGATTCACTTAAACACTTTTTAAACTGAAAAGAAGTCCTGCAGGAGAAGTCATACCAGGGAATGGAGGTTTCAGTGGATTCAGAGAAACAACATTTGATTGAGGCTCATTTGGAGCCACTAAGATGGTATGCGATGCTTTTAATTTGCTTCTTTTTTTTTATTTCTGGACTTATGACTTTTTCATTACCTCTTTTTGTATGTTCAGGATAATATTTTAGGAAACCAGTCAAAGTTCTATCTTTTTCTCAGGCCGCGTTCCCCAGAGGGAAACTGTTCAGACTCGGCCTCAGCAGAGTTCAGTGACGATGTGTCCAGCATGGACGGCCTGCAGCAGCCTGAGCGGCTCTGCCAGGAGACGGACAACATGTCAGGTGTCGAAGGTGAAGCCAGACGTTTAGCCAGAAGGAAGCTTGCCATCGCCTGTGCTGTCAGCCTCTGCTTCATGACAGGAGAGGTGATTGGTGAGAAATGAATCCTGGACGTAATTGATTTTACCTGACAATAAGATATGTGTCCTGATTGATGTTTCTGAAGTGCTTTTCATTGCTATAATAGTGTTACACATTAATGCACTTCAATACATTTCTCATATACTTTTAGTCTGAGAAACATTTCTGCTGCTTTAAATCTACAGTACTAGATTAATTCATAAGAGGCAATTAGTTTTTTTCATATGAAAACGTACTCCAATACTAACATATGATCACTGCTTTTGATGCAAATGCTAAGAAAACTAAAACTGGATCAGATGCAACAAAAAAAACTATAGTGACCTGCAAGTTTTAGCTGATTGTACATATCTTTGTATTGATTGATTTATCGTTAAGTTTCAGTACAGAAATGCTGAAGTAGGTTTTTTTAATTAAGAAACATTGTTACTATTACAAAGTTTGTCCACCAGAGAGCAGCAACACGTTTATGTTGTGTTGTAAAATGTTAGTCAAAGAAATGTATTTAATAAAAACATTTAATAAGATTGTTTGCTGAGAAAATATTCACAACTCTTTCATATTTCTTCAACATTTAGAAAATGCAAGTGTAAAAAACACTCCGGCATCTGATCATTAAATGATCTACGAGGTACATGATTATTCTTAATTTATATAAATCCAAACTAATGATGCAATTAAAATAAAACCTTAACTTTCTGTTCCTTTTAGTAATTGTAACATTTGAACCTTTAGTAATATCTGATTTCAGAACTCTAAATTCATGGAGCGCTGATGGCCTAGCTGTCAGGTTGCGCCCCATGAAGGAGGCTGTAGTCCTCCAAGCGGCTAGCTCAGGTTGAAGTCCGGCCTGTGGCTCCTTTATCTCATGTCATTACCCACTCTCTCTCTCTCCTCCGTTTCAGACTCTATCCACTGTCCTATTAAATAAATCTTAATAAAATAAATACATCTGAATTTGCTTTTATACTCTGTGATCGCTGCTTCAGGTGCGTCTAACAACCTGTTTCCTTTTCCTAGTACTGACCAATCAGATTGAAATGACAGAATGAATTCATGCTTTTATTCTTCATTCAACCTTTATTTCATCAGGATTGCCTCATCATGGTTGAAAAGAAATCTGCCTTTTTAAAATATTCCCAGTGGAGATAAGAAACAATAACAAAAAGACACAATATCCAAATACCAAATACTCAAACTCCTTTTTAGTTCAACAGAAAGGTGGTTAAAAGAATCACCAGCTACACTTTTACAGATTCTAACAAACAATCTTACTGCTGTCTGAAAAACAGAAGTGTCTGAAAATCACATTTTTCTTTAGTGAGCAAAAAGTGAAGATGCAATATCTGAAGTAAGACTCCATCCTTTTCAGGGTTTTCTCATGACCTTGGTTTCTCCTCCCTGTTTAGCTCACTGACACTCACATGTGTCTCCCTCCTCTCTGCAGGTGGATACGCCGCTCACAGTCTGGCTATCATGACTGACGCAGCTCATCTTCTGACAGACTTTGGCAGCATCGTGATCAGCCTCTTCTCTCTGTGGATCTCATCCAGGCCGCAAACACACAAAATGACTTTCGGCTGGCATCGAGCAGGTGCTTTCGACCTAACAACACTGATCCAATAGTGATTTATTAAGTACTACTATTTGTTGATGTACAATTCATGTAGCAGACGATGTTATCCAAAGCGACATGCATCAAAGTGTTAGTACAACACAATCAAGGATCTAGAGATCTAGAATACAATAATTATCATTTTATTTATTTATTTTTGAAAAATTACATACATTACATACATTTGAAACAGTACATAAACAGTAAATACAATGAAATATACATGCAAACAAATCAAACAACAAACACTGAGTATGCTTTCTGTAATTACTCATTGTTTTATTTATCTTTCAAGTGGTCCATGTTTGAAAAGGGTGTAGGATGAAGTAAAGAAACATATCCAGCCGACCCCTTTTTTTCTTTGAACCTTTTATAAATTAATCTGAGGTCCAAGCTTTCAAAATAAAGTCAAAGATTACAGATAACTGGCTAAGCAGCTAAAGCAACAAGAAACAGAATATTACACTCATCAATTAAAGGACGGTACAGAGCTTACATCTGATGTTGTTGCATTTTTCTCACTTAATCTTTAATTATATATTTTTTAAATGTGTTATTCTTGAAAAAAAAAAAAAAAAACTTTAATGTTTTTCATTATTTCACTGCAGGTGTTCCATAAATGAATCCCCTTTGTTGTGTTACTGCAATAAAAGTTTGTTTCAAGAAGAGGTTGAGAAGAGGTCACTGAGTCTCCCTCTAAGATTGAGAGGAGTAGAAGTATAAAGTAGCAGAGAAGGAAAGTAAAAGTACTTAAGCAAATGTTTCAGTTACTTTCCACCAGTTGTAAAATAATCTCACTGATTGTACCCAAAGGTATGAGTCAAGTTGATTAATATTTGCAACTTAAACTACTTGAATGACTTAATTGTTAAATGTGTAAGTGTTGGGTTTGTTGTGTGCCTCTCAGAGATTCTGGGCATGTTACTGTCGGTCGTGTCCATCTGGGTGTTGACAGCACTGTTGGTCGTATCGGCCGTACAGAGGATCACTGACGGAGACTATGACATCGACACTCAGATCATGCTCATAACCTCGGGCTGTGCTGTTGGGGTCAACGTCCTGTGAGTGTGATGGGTTCAACATCAGGATTCGATTTTTTTTTTTTACCGGTGGTCAGACGCTCACTTGAAACTTGTTCACATTATTATTTATTTTATTAAGGATGATCCTGATCCTCCATCAGTCTGGATCCTCGCACGGTCACAGCCACAGTTTACCCTCCAGCAGCATGCAGAGGGACACACAGAGTCATGGGCACGGCCACCATCACGGCCACGGCAACGCCAGCGTGAAGGCGGCTTTCATCCACGTGGTTGGAGATCTGGTGCAAAGTGTGGGAGTCCTGCTCGCCGCCACCATCATCCACTTCTGGGTCAGTGTCAGCTGAAATACCGACTCTGTCAACATCGTTGCATCTGAACTGAAAACGAATCCAACTGAACAATTATGCTGACATGAAACCTACCGACTACACGAGCTATTTCAAAGTCGCAGACACATTTCTAAGCTCAGAATAAAATCCTGAGAGTCTTGCTGGAGTTGGGGCGCAGTCTCATGATCTCAGTCGTTTGGTGTGAGGTGGTCCTGAAACTGGATCCAAGTTGTTTTAAGGCAGTCTTTAGAATCCAAAGCTCTCTGAGGAATCAGGGTGACACCATAAGAAATTTAGTTTGTTTTGTGTCATTCCTAGACGCCTCAACCTTCAACAAATGTCTACTAATCTGCAGCGGAAGAAGCAAAATAAAGTAATTTTTCTTATTTGACTGACGTGCTACAAACTAGTGCTCTGCTATTTCAAAAAGCTATTCTAGTCTTTATAGAAATGTATTAAAGATCACTTTTTTTTTAAAGTTGTGTCTGTGGGCCAGACAGAGACAGCTGAAGAGAGACAGGAAATGTTAAGAGGAGAGGGAGTCGGGATGACATGCAGCAAAGGGCAGAGGTCGCTCGCCGCTGTGGCGAGGACTATAGCCTGACTATATTCTTACATGGGGTACGCGACATAACCCGCTGAGCTATCTGGCGACCCCCCTCAAGAAAACTATTTTTAAGTAGAAACCAGTGAGCCTGAGTATCTACGGGTCTTTTGTTGCTTTTTTAACGGATAGAAAAACATAGATTCACATTGAGTTTCACTGTTTAGTAAAAGTCTCTCCTTTCTAAGAACCCTGGTTGTTACAAACTATTCTTTGTTTTTGATCATCTTTCTGTTTTCCTTCGCAGCCTGAATACAAAGTGGTAGATCCAATTTGTACGTTCCTGTTCTCGGTTCTTGTGGTTGGAACAACTCTGCCTGTCTCAAAGGATATTTTCAGGATACTGATGGAGGGTAAACACTCTACAGCGTTGTCCATGTTGACATAATTGATGAAATGACTCGGGGGATGTGTGCTTAATGGTTTTGATTTGATGGCCACTGTCATGATCTTTGTTGTCTGCAGGCGCTCCTCAACACGTAACCTTCAGCTCCGTCAGAGATGTGCTGCTGTCTGTCAGAGGAGTAGTGTCTGTTCACAATTTGCACATGTGGAGCCTCAACTTGAATCAGTCTCTACTTTCAGTGCACGTGGTCGCAGGTACGAGCCAAAATCAACGTTACCTGTCTTCACCTCATATGGTCTGGGTTTAGAGGCAGGCGTGGGATTGGTTAAGGACAAAAAGCAGAATATACATGAAACCCACTCACTAGACATTATCCCTCTTATTACACAACTTTTTACTTAAGGAAATCAATAGTTTGTTGACGTAAGATTAATTAGATAATTGTTTGGATTTATTTGAAAAAAGGTTATATTTAGTTTGAAACCATTTGCAATGCAATACAGTCTGATTTGAATAATCTTCCGAGGATTTCCAGCAGCATTGGCAAACGCTGAAAATCCATAATTTATTATTTCAAGAGTTTGTCTTTATCCCTCCGTAAGCTCTAATGATCCTGCTTTAATACATATCCTCTTATTCATGCTTTAGTTCAACATTATACTGCTGATTAAATTATGGTTTTATCAGTTGTATCTGCAACTTTATATGGAGCGATCTCAGCCAGATTTCCCTTTTATAAATGTCTCTATGCTTTCAACCCCAATGGGACTTGACTGATATCTGATCAGAAGATGAAAAGAAGATGTGATCATTTCATCAGCAGCCTAAACTGAATCAAAATCAGGTCCTGTTGAGAGCAAATCAGGAACAAGGTCCAACTTAAGAGCGAAATAGATCATAGAAAATGTAAATGTCTTATATTTGATGGATTCTTTAAAATGATTGTTAAGCAGAACTCTGATGAAAATGTCACTATATTTTTGTCCTCAGGGAAAGATGCTGATTCACAAAGCGTCCTGACGAAAACAACGAAGCGTGTGCGCTCTGAGTTTGGTTTCTCCAGCATCACGATACAAGTGGAGCGATAAAATGCCGACTGCTGACTGACCCTGGAGTGTAAGAGACTTGTAGCAGGGCAGGAACCTTCCTCAAACGCTGGTTACTCCTGCACAAAGCATCTTAATATTCATTTACAGGGACTTTTGCTATTTTTTGAATGTATGGAAGTCAGTTTTTCTTCTGTAAACTGCAGCCCTCCTCTTTCAAGTTCTGCTCCACATATTTTATAGATGTGTTTAGTTACTATCTGTATATCATCAAATTCTTTTTGTTTACAGATTTATTCATGCTGTTACAGTGAACATGTTCAGGGGTTTGAGCATTATTTTGCTTTTGGCTTCTTTTCCATCAAGCTTGTAAACGAGAGATTTGAGAAAAAATGAGTGATTTTTATGCATGCAGCAGCAGATGTCTAGAAGCCCAGTTACCATATTTATTGAACTATTTACAGGGTTTCTGAGTTCTACTGGATGTAACTGTTTAACATCACTTTAAATATTTTACACTTGCTCAATATATTTTAAGTGTAATTAAGATACACCTTCTTTGTATTTTTTGGTGGGGTAAATTGTTAATGCAGATCACAATAAATGTACTTCCACTACTAACACCACCTGCATTAATACAGCCAGTGTAACCATTATATTTATTAGACTAGACACATTTCAAACGGACTTACAGAAACATTTAATTTGAAGAATTTGGTAAGATGTGATCTTCCCTAGTAAGGTATTACATGGCAAAATACTAATCCAACTTAAGGAATGACATCCCTTCTCAGGTTAGGAAACAAATGTGGCTTGTCAACCTTAATGTCTGCTACCTTGGAAAAAAACAAAAAAAACGCAACTATAAACACTGCACTGGGCCAAATAACTTTGTAATCTTGTAGATCACAGACAAGACATGAAAAACTTGAGGACAGAAGGAATACTTTGAGACAGATGAGTTACAAGTGTTTGCAACATCTGCGGAAAAATCCAAAACTAACCGAGTGTTCAGTCTTCACACACCATGCACAGAGGCGGTAGTCATGGAGGAGGGCAGCCCAGGTACCAAATCTGACCTGTGGTACCTTTCCCTGCATGCCATTCCCCACTCTCTCTCCCGGATTTCCAACTCTATCCACTTTCCTGTCCCTTCAAAGAAGACACAAAAGGCCCTAAAATAAAGTGTGTGATCTTGGCAAACTAGCAACAACACTGAGGAAATAAGGGAGTTAAAAAGAAGCGTTCGTACGGATCAAACATATTGGTATTGATTCAGAATTTCTCAGTGTAAGGACAGCTTATGAGTTTCTGAAGTTAGATGTATTTAAGGTTTAAGAAAAAAATAATACCTATGCTAAAACAGATTTATTCCTTGAATTAAGTCTCCTAATGCTTATGGTTAGATTTGGAAGATTCTGTAATACGACTACAGACTGATGATAATCTTGTTTCTCATTTTCTGATGATAACATTTTAGGCCTCCAAAAGATTTTTTTTTTTCCTCCTACATCAAACTTTCAGTCTTTAAGTTTCAAAATAAGAATCTACATTGAAACAAATGAACAAATCATTTAGTAACATCAGTCAGTTTTATTTCAACTGACAATCCTGGTCAGATGATTTTTCATCCTCCTCACAAACATACAGGCTCATAATTCTAGGCTGCACATCGTCATCAACAAATTAATTTAAACATTAGTTTCAAGTTACCATCACTCATTATTTTTTCCATTAAGTCTGGATGGAAGTCTTGTTCACAATGAGTCATGGAATAAAAGCACACAGATATGCAAATGTTTTTAATCACGCAGACATCTGGCCCAGATTGCACAAAAATATCCTCCCAGGGAAGAATGTGTGAGTTAAATTGTTCAAAATACTACAAAGAAGGCCAGAATTGTCTGGTCTTTGACACCCTTTCTGAAAGTCTTGAGCCTCACTTTGTCGTCTCTGGGCGTCCATCCTTCCAATAGTTTTTGTACGCCTCCAGGAACATGCTCTTGCAGGATATTTTAGCTTTGAGTTTGGAGCAGATGAGGAAGGAGCCGCCCATCTTGCGGTGGAGAGAGTACGTCTCCTCTGGAGGCGGCGTGAGTCGCTCCCTCAGCATGACAGGGATGAGGCTGTGGATTCGCTCGGTGGTGCTCTGAGCGCCGAAGTCAAAGGGTTCCTCAGAGGAGAAGGCTTCCCCGAGGATCATCACAGCATCCACGTGGGCGCTCTCCATCGTCTTATGACAGGACATGAGTTAGTCAACCAGCTTTCAAGCAAAAACTTTTTTTTTTTTTTTTTTTTTAATTACTGAAAACATTTAAGAAACGTTGCATTACCATTGATGCTCATTCACAACTACTAAGTGATGAAGCAGCATTATTTCAGTTTTACATATTTATCAGGATGAATATATCTGTTTCTTTATGTTTTAAATTTAAATATAAGTTCTCACTCGCTATTAATGCAGTTTCTATAAGTCACCAGTAGAGGTCGATAACGGTCATAGGTGTCTTAATTCTACATATATTAAATTTGCTCATTGTTGAGGTTTCCTGCCGTGTTCACAGATATCCAACCCCACATTTCAGCACCAGATCAACTCTACATAATGGTGTTTGAGTTTCCTACCTTTGACTCGTATCCAGTGAGGAACTTCATTTCTCTGGATTTCTGCAGAACACCTTCCCTGTCCTTGTTTGCAGCTGCATTAATAACCTGATCAGAGAAATTAAAGGGTTGACGTGTGTGAAAAAAAATACAAAAATAAAAGTTATTATTCAAAACAGCCATATCAAAACATCTGAATCCAAGTTTCCATTTGTCTTATGTCATAACATGAAATTCTCTTGTAATAACAATGTTGTATATAGATAATATCATTAATAGCTTACGTTAAAATTAAAAACCACCCCCTCCACACTGACTGGATTCATATCATGTTATATTAGAGGGGGAAAATACTCATTCTAATGACTGAAAAATTTTGTGTGGCTAAAGTTTAGATGTTATAACAATTTTAAGTGGGACAATTAAATGTGGTTATAACAAAAATGTGCAAAATTCTTGCAATAAGATTCATAAATACTGTTTATTTCACCGAGCTGAAATATCCTTACCTCTATGTAAGTGTCAGTGAAGCTCTTATCAAATCCTCGTGTAGCTCCGAAATCCAACAGTGCCACCTGTGGATGAAAAAAATAGACATCAGTAAACTGAAAAAAAAAACAAAAAAACAAAAAACAAAACATAACTATACAAATAACAAAACCAAAAGGGCACATTTTTGCAAGTGAGACAAACTGACCTTGTGAGCTTGTGGATCAAAGAAGAAGTTGGACCAGTTTGGATCAGTCTGCATGTATCTGAACTCAAAAAGCTCTCTCAGACACAGGATCAAGATTTGCTCACAAATCTAGTGCAACAAAAAAAAAAAGAATGGAGAAAAAAAACAAAAGAATTGTCATATAAAACCCTGAAAAAACAAACCTCTGATTGTTATTCTAAGCTGGTGCACCATGGGCAGTGACACTGGAGCTCTGTGTGTGTGCTGACATGACTCTGGAAGGATGACTTGGCAAATGCAGAGACCTTTGAAAACCCCAAAGCGGGCGACATGTTGGCAGCTCACAGGTGTAAACTGTCCTGTAGGTTCATGGTCGTCATACCGCATTCCGGAGCTCTTGAGAGAGGTCGGTGGCCTGGTCCAGAGGGAAACCGGGCACCAGCGTTGTTGTCAGGACGTGCTGGTTGCTCAGCTGGTCAATCACATCAGGCACATAGAAGTATGGGTGATCCTTCAGCAGCTCTCTGATTCACAAAAAAAGAAAAAAAAGTCAAAAAGACACGTGGACCTCATCAAGTCAGCAACATGTCAACTACAAAGGGTAATGTGTCTCATTTAGCAAAATATCAAACTAGCAGTTTCTGTTTTCAGTCATGCTACACTAAAAAAAAAGAAGCTAGCCACCGCTCATCAGGTATTAACTAAACATTCTTCTTCAGACATTGCTGTGGTCAGTCCTCTCTTCACATCAACATCTACCAACATACACTAAACACTCTGTCAGTCACATTGGCTGCAAACCCCCCCCCCCCCCCCCCAAAAAAAACAGCAACTTGAATGTGACAATAAACTGAAAAGAAAAAACTGTGCCATGCTTTGCGAGCAGTAAAAAACGGTGTGCATCGTTTTTGTCAACCCATGCTTCCCCCATTAAACTTTGTTCTCCTCTTTTGGGAATCACTGCTCTAATCTATCTTCTAAAAGGGGAAATAACACATACAGATACTGTGCAAAGTGTCAGGCTAGCAGTATTTATGCTAACCAAAGCTACGGGGCAGCCAGGGATGCTGACTAAACAATATTTTCATTTTTCCTACTGGCAGTAGACACGTATCAGTCCTCTAATCTCGCCCTCAAAAGCAAGAAAAGAAAAGTGGAGCGTCTTGTTGTGCACGATGTCTGGCTAGTGGTTTCCCTGTATCCACTCTTTATGCTAAGCTTTGCTAAGCTAAAGGCTGCTGCTTTAAGCTTGATATTATCCATAAAAGCCAGATGTGATTCACCAGCTTTAAAGTGAGTATGAGCATTTTTAATTTTGCCATTTTAGGGCAACATTATTTTCATCCTTTCCAACCTGTCTCGCTAACAACAGTCCATTAAAAATAAATACATCGATATTAAAATACGCAAGACAGAAATGACTCTGAATTCAAAAATTAAAAGGCAAAGAAAAACAAGGTCAATACAGTAGAAAGGAAAAAAACCCAAGAAGTCATTTTGTGTTGCAAGACTAAGAAAGAACTCACTGGAATTTTTTGGCACACTTTGCCTCTCGTATGTAGTCACACTCTAGCGCCAGCTCACGACTCATGACCTCAATAAGGTGATCAGGAAACAGACCTGTGAAGGAAGGATGAATGTCAAACAGCTGTTATCGTGTAAGTGATAAGTCGCTCTCAAACAATGGTACCTTCAGGCAGCGCGTTGCTCAAACTCAGTGCAGTCATGATATTATTCACGTCACTGTCGATGCTCTTGGCAACTCCCGGGTACTGAAACAACAGATTTTATTGTGTCCTTTCAGCGTGGGTTATTTTGTCATAGTTCTGGGTGTTATCTCTGTGTAAACACTCTTCTCACCTGGATCTTCATGGCCACCTCTCTGCCGTCCTTTAGCCTTGCTAAATGCACCTGACCAATGGACGCCGCTGCAAATGGCTTCTCCTCAAAGTACTCCAGCTTGTCTCTCCAGTTTGGGCCGAGGTCGCTGCTGACGGCTTTCTGCAGAGAGAAGAGACAATGAATCATCCATGACCTCGGTCTGCTACCGTTTGGTTTAATATATCCAGAGCTCTCTTTATACTGTACCATCATCTGTTTAGGAGGCATGAAGTCTGCACTTTGTCGAACACGCTCAAAGATTTTAGCCAACTGAGGGTTTATGAAGGCGTCATCTGAGATTAGAGATAAAAGGAGAGGAAAGAGAAAATACTCACTTTGAATCTTACTACTGTATAATGCATGCAGTCAAATGAACACATACACATCTCAAGGGAGAATAGTTTCTAATAGATCCCTGAAATTCTTGAACAAACCCCTAAAATGACTTTATAGAAAAGTATGAGGGCATTAGTGTGGAGTAAAGGTCTTAGGAAAGTGAGTCAGTTTCTTTCAAATTAAAAGATTTCAAAAAACATGTCTAAAATAAACCACAGTTATTTTCATTTATAGTCTTGGTTTAGCTCTGCAACATCTGCAGATGGAGATCAAGCTCATGATTAGCTTCGGTACTAAATAGAGACTGAGGTGAAACTGTTCTGTCAAAAGGATTCATGACTCCCTATATGAAGGCACACAGTATGACAATCACAACCCTTAGATTACGGCTGCCTGGCTGCCTATCACTTCAACCTTTTCCGGGAATGCCAAAACAAGCAGAATTACTGGAAAGAAATACATAAAGCAATACAGACCATTTTAACACCAAAACAGCCTCTGATTTATAGCCATTCATGTATACCTGAATTATATCTCCCCTGATTTAAAAAGTATGGACACTTAATGAGGCACTGCCTGCAAGCTGCACTGATTTCACACTTGACATGCGTCATTATCCACATTCACCCAACAACACCTCTTTAAAATTAGCGTACTATTTAAGGTTTCCGGTCTCTCACTCTGCTCTTTCACTGTCAGCTCTGACCTGCACTCTCGCTCAGCCTCCCAACCAGCATCCACCTGTATTTTAAACCATCCAAACGTGAGCTGTCTGACTGAAACAGCTTTATTGCTGGCGGCAGGGAAAAAGGCTTGGAGAAATGCATGCAAGACTTTCATTTTAGTTGAAAGCATTTATAAGAATGTTGTAGTTTGTGTATGCATCCAGTATTTGCTCATCTGTTCTGTAACAACAATGTACTCTGGAAAAATTAAAAATTAAATAAAACAAAAAAAGAAGGATTTAAAGTCATGAATTAATTCTTAAACTTAACATAAAAAAAAAAAGATTAATCAACAACAAATGACTGATCAACACTTTTGCAGTAAGTTACTTCCAGCTACTCTGTGTTTGAAATGAGAGGGTTAAAAATCACTGAGGGTTCTGCACACACCTTCAAAACAAAACAAAACAAAACAAAACAAATTGGACGACCTTGCCTAAGTCTGTGACTCAACTGTAACGCTAAAACCTGAGGCACACACGGGGCTGTGAGGAAGAACACTTTGTACTGTAAGCGTGCCGGTTAAAGTCAACACACGGCGCTGTCAGTTTAGCCTCGGCTGCCCTACAATAACTCGACAGGAATGGCACTTATTGTGTCCAGCTGGCTGGAGGTTTATTTTAGCCGATGACATTTCCCTGTTGGTGAACGAGTCTTGTTTGTTTGCCAGTGAGAACCAGAAGCATGTAGAAGACTTTATGTGAAGACGGAGGGTCAGTTTACTGTTTGTTCTCTGATAAAAGCTGAACCTTTGTTTACACACACACTGACACAGGGGGGTTTTAATGTGTGGTTCTTATCCACGAACTTGACGACACCTCACCTTGGATACTCAGCATCTGTCCCAGTTTCAGAGCAGCACCTCGGACTTTGCAAAGCGTCCGGACTATTCTCTCTGCGTTGGCTTCGGTGAGGAAGGCACTGGAGTCTAGTATGGACTTTTTATCTCCTGAAAAACAAACAGCCTTCAGTAAAGGTGCCACCATATATCAGCTGTAGATTACATTCTTATGGTGTTTTTGCATTTTTGTCCACACCAGTATTTCTTTGACTTAATAAACTGTATTCTGCTTGAACCAGACCTTCCCATGAACAATTCAAGTTTGATGGTTTTGAAAAATGTGGTCAACTTTCATAAAAGTTCACTAAACAAAAACACTCTTACAATGTAATGAACAATTTTGCCCAACTATCTTATGGTAGTTTACAATACAATCTGAGCAACAAGACATTAAAGGGTGATAATGTGGCTTCATATCATTAAGTTCTGTTTCCACCAAGCGGTCCGGTTCAATTCGGTATGGTACGCATTGATTTGTGTTTCTACTGTAAAAAGTTCTGAATGGTACCAAAATAAACAATCTGTACTGTCCTACTTTTTTGCCACCCTTGTGTTGTGTTGAGGTGCTTAGTGTACCGATCCGTCCCTAAAGGATGAAGAATCAAAAGAATCATCACTTCCTGTGCGACAGTGGTAATAAATGACACAGAACGCGCCATGTTAAAATATCCTTTGGATTTCGAGAAAGTAATTTTTAGGGCTGTTTTTACACGGCCCCACGGTCAACCTTGACTGTGCAGCAGACCTCTGCACCATGTTGCCCTTTGTTAACTGTGTTGTGTTCTTCTTCTTCAGAAGAAGAAGCTGATGCTGCTATAGTCATCCTGCTTACCAAGACAGGATATGGTTAGCTGTGGAAGTTCAGGGTTTACTGTACCAAACTGTACAGAACCAAACCGGACCGCTTAGTGGAAATGGGGCTAAAGGGTGTGGTAGGCCTTTAAAATATATTTTTGTCTTTTAGAGCTCTTTTAAATGAGTACTTCTTTTTTAAGGTTATTTTCATGCTTTTATTTTAAAGGTAGGACAGTGGATAGAGTCAGAAATCAGGAACAGAGAGAGCGGAGTTACATGCTGGAAAGTAGCCACAGGTCGGACTTGAACCTGGACCGCCCGCTTGGAGGACTACAGCTTATTATTATTATTATTATAATTACTTTTTGACCTCAGTGAGATAACTCATCTCTTCTGAAGCTAATGAGACACCCATTAATCAATAAATAAAGAGATACTGTACCAGTTGTTAACAAGTATAGTTCATTATCCTTTTGACATTTGGCAATGTAGGGACTCCAGCAAAAGGAGAAAATTTAGTTTTTTTTATATTCACAAGACAAAATAAAATAAACATTGTCACCTTGATGTTGAGGTTTTAAACTCTTCTTGGCCACTGCAGCGATCGCCCCCAAGCCGAGTCCGACTGCCAGACCTGAGGAGGGGAGACAAAAGTTGGTGCAATCTAAATGCATTTTCTCTGGTGAATAATTGACACACATATTTTCAACTTTAGTGTTTACACTTTATTTTGTACTCACTATTTACTAATAACAACTGAGAGTATATAAATGATTCATGAATCACCTGATCAATGCCTTACTGTGCATCTAATAGGAGCAACAACAACAATAATTACAGACAAAACAGACGTGATAAAAGCAGTCAGTGATCAGGAGCTGATCTGACTTCTCTTGGGAGTCTTTAAAAGTTAACGGGTTATTAAAGGCTAATACACGGAATGAGAAACAACTGATCTTAAAGTTAGCGTGCTGCTGATGATGGGAAGAAGGCTACTCGTTGACAACATTGAAACGTGTTTTGTATTAGTTAGAATCTCAGGCAGGACCCCCAAACATTTCCTCAGCTATTGATACTCTGTAACCCCAGTCCTGTGAAGGAGGGCGTCAGCACTCCCCCCTCTGTCCGACCCCGGCTCAGCAAAAGTGGTGACCGAGGTCATCAATGCAAAACCACTCAGCTTAATCCTAAAATTAAACCTGTTGCTCAAACTGGACACTGTATCGAGAGGAATAACATAAACACCCGTCTTCTAACACTTCTAGACAGCAAAGATAATATACTATTTATAGAGGAAATACACCGACTTCATGTGATGTATTTTTATTAAATTCATGTTCAGTTCAATAAACTGCACCGCTGACATCCTGCAGAGTTAAACCACGGCCTCCCATGAGCCCTTGCTGCTCTGGAGGAAGTAAGCCTGTGTTATTTGTAAAAACTTCTTTGCATAACTTCTTTAAAAAAAGTCAGAAGTTAAGTGAGGAACTCCCGAGCCAATGTAATATTTCAAGTTAGCTTCAATGTCCGATTCTTGTGGACTTTATTTTAATTTAAAAAAAAGAGGTAACTAGGTAATCATTGGGTTAGTTTAGAAACAAACAGAGGGGATGTGCTTAAAAAACTACTAAATTGATCAACTAATTGCTTATAAAGAAAACCGGTTCAGACCATGTAGGAGAATCCTAATCGTTGAGAGAAAATGACCAATAAGAACAGGCTCAAAGTTACATTTTAAAGAAGGTTCATTTCACTGAAGCCAATGCAGCCATGGAAAGACATGGAAAATGAAGAACATGGATGTTTAAAGGGTCGGTTACAATGGCTTCAAAAAATCTGTCTTGATAACTTTTCTATGAGGAAGGAAACCATTTCAACACATTTGTTAAAAGATGAGTCATGGTGAATTAGAAGGAACGTAAACCACTCCACGGGGGAGCATTACAACGGAAAATAAATCTGAGATTAAGCACAACACAAAAGCAGAAAAAAATGGCAGAAGCAGATATCAACTGAATGTTAAGACATGAGACATCGAGCATGCACCAATCAAACAAAAAAAATCAGGGATGTCAGCATTAACTAGATAATCGCGATTAATTATGGCGCACCGTGGATAAGCCTCTGCAAAAGAGCAACACTGCTGAATCTTTGAATGTCTCATTTCACTTTTAAAAAAACTTTCAGACAGCTCAGCTGACGAGTCAAAACCAATATCCACTTTAGGACAACAAACATTTAACTTTTTTATGGTTCCTTTTAGCTGTTTTCAGTAACGAGTTTATCTTTCTGTGGTTAAGTTAATGCTGTAACCTTCAATCCAACACAAGGTCCTTACTTCATTTCAAAATAAAAGCAGAAATGAATTCAGATAGCAAGTAAATTACACTCCGCTCAAGACAGAACAAAAAAATAAAAAACAATTCCTGAAGATATTTATATTAAATATAATAAAATATTATTAATAGAATTGCTTTCTTCTTTTTAAGGTTTATTTTTGGGGCTATTTATACTTTTATTTCAAAGGTAGGACAGTGGATAGAGTCAGAAATCAGGAACAGAGAGAGTGGGGAATGACGTGCGGGAAAGGAGCCACAGGTCGGACTTGAACCCGGAGCCGCCCACATGGAGGACTATGACCTCCAGACATGGGGAGCACACACTAAACACTAGGCTACCAGCGCCCCTGAAATAATGGAATTTCAAACATGCAATCAAAACAAGTGATTAATCATGATTAACTGCTGAAATCTAGCGATTAATCGAGATTAAAAAAAAATGTAATTGTTTGACATCGCTAAAAAAAATTAACTTACTTTGATTCTTTTATATATTTGAACGTTATCTATGAAAGTCCTGTCATTTATGCTTTCAGGATTAAAGCCGTAATGTAACCGAGTTCATATTAACTGTCACTTCTCTTTGGCTGA
Source organism: Labrus bergylta (assembly GCF_963930695.1). Lineage (NCBI taxonomy): Eukaryota > Metazoa > Chordata > Actinopteri > Labriformes > Labridae > Labrus > Labrus bergylta. Next base: position 17,719,664 of record NC_089212.1, on the reverse strand, counting down.
TGCAAAATGACAAGTTAACATACAACTTACCTCCAAAATTCACAAGCCTTCCTATCCGTGTGACAGGAACCTTCCTCTCTCTGGCTCTTTCACTGAGCTGACACACAAGAAAATAACTCAACTTGAAGGACAAAATACAAATAAAACCTCCCAATGTAATGTTCAAAGCAAACCATAGAAACAAGAAGAATTGATGTTTTTTTTTTTAAATAAAAAAAGAAAAGGTCTTACCACTTGCTTATGTTGCTTGTTGTCTGTTTTCTTGGGGTTTCCTTCTTTATCGATGCCATCTGAAGTGAGCCGTCCCACTGTGGAGTTGTCCTGGGTAAATGATCGTGCATGTCCACAGAACAACGGGCTTGACCAGCTCCTGTGGTGCTTCAGACGTTTGGTGCTGTGTCCTCCACTGACAGCTCCAATGAAACATGTACTGAGACAAGCTCTAACTGTTGAATATCTGTGAAAGTGCGCTGCTGTGACGCAGACTTTTTGCTGCTTGTTGAATGTCTCCTGAGAGAAAAAAAAAACATAATTCATATGAGTGTATGAGTGGAAATTAAAGGACTGGTTCAACATATTTTTATCTTACATTTATTTCTTTTCATGTCCAGAATTAGATAAGAAGATCAATACAACGTTCATGTCTGAGTAAGTAAAAGTAAAATCATTCAAAATCAGCTTACATCACCTAATAAAGCTAACTTGTTAACATGTGGAATCAAAAAATGAGTGAAGAACAGTAAAAATGCCGTTTGTATGTGCATTTTGCTTCCATCAGCCAGAGGTCAGCTATCTGCTTACCCCCGTTTCCAGGTTTTATGCTAAGCTAAGCAAACCAGTGTCTTGCTGGAGTATATTTACAGTAAAGATGTCAGCATGGTGTCTCCAAGGTGTCGAACTACTCCTTAAGAAATGACTAAAACATCTCTCCATTATCAAAATAAATGAAGGCATTTCTAGGACATACTAACATGGCTTCTTGTTCAACGTAATGCACAGATATAGGGCTTGACTTGATGTAGTGGCCAACACTTACAACTTGGACATGATGTGACATGTTGTTTCTTACTGACATGTTAGCAGAAAACATTCCATAACACCTCATACAAAACACACCTCATATCAGATTACAAAGTTGTGATTATGCATGACCTCGATCACACTGGGATTGGATCTCTTACTAAATTTGAGCAATCTTAAACCATAGGTTTGTAGATTTGTCCCATGCCAACATCCTGCAGAACAATTTTTCAGTTTCAGGAGAAGCCTACCCTCAGTAAGGTCTGAAAATAAGTACTGTCCCAAAAATGCAGTTTATCTAAGAAAAGTGTGGCTTCAGTTGCATTTTAGTACCCTGTCAATGTTTTTAGCAAAATGGTCAAAAGCCAAACAAGCACAAGAACCATTGTGATCCAAAATCTTGCATACATTTGTTTGGTAAAATATTGTTCTGATTCTGATCTGTGTGAGATGAAACAAGGACACAAGTAGACTACTTCTCTACTTCTACTGTTAGGGCTCACAAGCCAAAAAGTTGGAGAAATATTTGCCCAAATGTTTGAAAAGATGTTCTTCCCTGTTGAAAATGTGTCTTTTTTTTTCTCCTTCAGAATTAAAGACCGTTATGGATCTTCAAAACTCCATACAAGTCGTCTAGTCCAAGCATCCTCCTCCTCACAACTTACTATTGTTGTTGCGTTGATGAGGTGATGGTGGCAGAAACAGACACAGAAGGTATCTGGGTTGCATGTTTGTGAAACTCTATCCCGCTCTGCAGCTGTTTAACTGCCAAATCTCGTCTGAGTAGCTCACCCTCTCTGGTCCGCTGGCATGATGGAAGTTTAGCACCCTCTGGTTCCCATTCAGGCTGCTTGGTGGGACTCTGCTGGCCGCCTGCTTCATCCAAGTCAGACCCCTCCAGACCACGATGTCACTTGTCATTGTGGTGTTGTTTAGACCTGCAAACAAAGGTAGAAGGAGTTGATGTTCTAGGCAACAAGTTACTTTCGGATTGATGGAGGATTTCAGCTGTGGAGTCTGGCCATCAGTTTTATGTTCCCATGCTTGAGGGATCAAACGAGACTCCATATCCACAGCATGCTTGGGAAATACAACCTTAACAAATACTGATAAAGGTGCATATTGACATGGCTGCCTGTGTGATAAGAGAGCAAACAGAAAAAAACGCCGTGCAAACTGAAACGTTTTAAAACAAACAGAAAGCCCAAAACACTGAATCAAGACTCCAAATGAGAATGAATAAAAGTGACAAAAGTTGAAATGCTACTCACCCAAATGTGTAACAGAAGTCGTCTCATCTGTGTGAGCACACACTGAGCATCGTGCGGGATGTATTTATCACCAGCAGCCCTTCACCTTGATTTGACTTGACACACTTTCATGTAAACACTGAAACTCCACGGAGGCAGCGAGACGGGCGACACTCTAAAGGACACGCTCCTTTTCTCCCGAGGCGACCCCGGGGGGGAAGTTCAGCGAAGGCGGACCAATGAGGCAGAGCTCCGCCGCTAGCTCCGGACCACAACAAACCTCCGCACTGGTTGGACGGACTGTCAGTCTCTCCACAGAGATTGCGTGAATACTGACGTGGCCGCGCAGGGCGGTCCGTGAAGTGCACATATGATGCATTTATGGGACACCATCATCCGGATTTTTCTTAAAACTCATAGATATAATGAAATTTATTTGTTTAAATATGCTTTACTGGAAATTAAGCATGTATGTATGGTCTCATTATCATTATTTACTATTATTATTTTTCCATTTTAGTTTTTCCTCTTGGTCATTATCTGTTCTTCTGTTGTGCAGTTGAGTTTATGTGCCGTCTTTTGGCTGTGTTCTTCATTTACAGAATGAGTATATTTTGCAATGCATTTTAAAGAAACAACTATCCAGCATGATGACTGTGTGTGATCATTGCAATAAAGTAATAAAACAAAGTACACAGGATACAAGAGCGATATAAAAAGAGCAACAACAGGAGACAGAATAGCCAGGGCAATGTTTGTTACATAAACATATTGAGTGTAGTACATTTGTTCAGGACTTTAATAGCTTTTTTGTTTTCAGATTTATGTATACGTTTTATATAGTCTTCAACATCTTTAAGAAAATAAATAGGATTTTTTTTTTTTTTTTACTTAATTAACATTTGTGAAACAAAATCATTTTGCCAGTAAAATGAATCAATTAACTACAAAAAAAATGTTTTATCTTCTTTTCTTTGGGTTTCAGTGGAAACAAAATACTACCTTCTCTCACAACAAGGCAAAGTCTCTAAAAGACATTTAACAAACAATAAAGAAAGTCTAAGTCTAAGTCTAAGTCTTCTCTCACAACAAGGCAAAGTCTCTAAAAGACAAGGTCCATGGCGTTAGGTCCATTACTGAAGTCTTGCCAGATTTTTTTTAATGTGCGTACAAAGCCAAAAAAGGTCTAATACCGATTCTGGGGGGTCCTCACAAAAAAAACAAAAACAGTTTGTGTTTATGTCGCTTTTTTTAAATTAGACCTTAAAGTGATTGGCATGATAATCACTTTATGGTCTAATTTAAAAAAAAAACCTGCAGGTTAATATTTATGACTAATTCTAATGGACACTTCTTCACTTTATTCATCATTAGGTATTTAGGAGGAATCACCTAGACTGTCTTGTTCATATCAGTTATAAAACCCTTAAACAGGGCATGTAGTATGTTTCTAGTATTATTTTGAGGATGTAGTGAGGAACACATTTTTCCTTCTGGTGAGTCAGCTGGGTTTGGATAGGGAGACTGAAGTGGGTGGAGGTCTTTGCGCCTGAAGGAATGGCATCATACACTCTGTGGCTAATTCTCCAGGGTTACTGAAAAATGATATGCAGACGAGTCTGTAAGTGAGAAACAACCCTTCCCCATTACACAGCTGGTTTAGCAGAAGAATGGGTTTTTAAGCCCATCCTTAAAGCTGCTAACAGTTCTCTTTGTTTCTCTTGAATTTAAAGTCATACTGATGTTAAAATAAAGATTTTTGAGACTTTAAAAAGTGAAATGTATTAACTATAGTATAATTAAATAATGGAAAGTATAAGCAAAGGTATTATTAAATAAATTAAAGTAAGCTTTACATAAAAAGGATTAAAATATTTTCAAATATTTCTCCTATATTAAAACTATAAAAAAATACTTTAAAAAACGATATAAATAAAATGAATAAAAAGATCATAAAAAGTAACCTGGATTTATTTTTATATTTAAAAATAGAAGTTATTTTGAGACACTGACAGCTTAGAAAAAAAACATACCTGGTCTTATCTTGTAAACTTCCCTTTCTTTAATAATAATAATAATAATAACTTAGAAACCAAGGACGCTTAATTTCATATTTCTCTCACCTGTTTCCTACATTGATGTCAATAAGATGTATAAACATAAACATGTGCAGTTCACTGTGAAACACAAAGATCTAAATCACCATCATAAGAGGAGGACTTGAAGGCAGCAACACTCTATAAAGCTGTAGCTGTGAAGTCTGGGTGATTTGGGGTCAGACTGGTTATAGTATATGATGTTAAGTAAATTATAAAACACTTTAATAAAAAAGAAGGAAACATAACACTGAAATATGTCATGAAAGTGTCCAGGTAAATTATTGAACTCATTGATATCAGTGCTCTACTTAGATCAGTAGATGGGTCATAAAAAGGAAGATATGTGTTATCATTTTGACTCAACATGACATCCAACTGAAGTTGATATCAGCTGTTGTTTTTGTAATGCTGGATGTTTGAGATTCATCACCTACAAGAGAAATGTACAAGTTGTGTGGTAAATAGTTCTCTCTTCTTCCTTTATTTAAGATTTAAGGGAGATAAATAAATGTCTTTCAGCTTTCAAGTACAGTTCTACTGTCCACATACTCTTTAAAATGCGTTCCTCTGAAACTGTGATTTTTTTTATTTTCTTACACTTCGTGGCATCTTGGTTCAATCAGACTCCCACATCAAGTTAGTTGGACATATCATTTTAAAACATTCCAGCCAGATGACGTGAGTTTATAGATCTTTGTCAGGGTCTGATGGCGGTCTTTATCTTTGGGAAGAGTCGGAGGGCGTTCTGTGTGGTTACCTCCATCACCGTCTGCAGCGGCACTCCTTTAATCTTGCTGATGTACTCAGCAGAGATACAGATGTTTCTGGGCTCATTTCTCACCTGCAATCAGGACACACAGCAAGAAGGATGTAACAAGAGAACACAGTGAAGGACGTCTTAAGGTATTATAATTTCAAAAAGTGAAACAGATTCTGTGTCTCACAAAAATACAAAAACCTGGAAGGCACAGCAGAAAGTTGTCCTCAATGCTAATTGGAACAAAAGGCTAATACAGTCATAAAATATTTTTAATGACACTCATATTTATAATCTGAGGGGAAAATGACTTTACCTGCTTTTCTGGCCCAAGAGCAGGTGAATCTGTTTCCAGACAGATGTTCTCTAATGGCAGCTGTTTCACAAGTTTCTGCTTCTTGGTGGAAAAATTCACAACACAACCCATCTTAAGTCATTAACATTCAACTATAGAAACAACAAAATTATGAGACATTATGAGCAGGGTTTAGTTGACTTCACTGTCAATTCTGTCATAAACAGGAAAATATATATAAAATATACACCTATGTCTTCTTACACATAAAGGACAAAAGATAATATAAGTACTGCTGAAAGTGTACAGTATGTTTGTGTAACTGAGGAGAATCTTTAAAAACAGGCTGGGATGTGATACAACATATTGATATTAATATCATACACTCTGCTGTACCTGTTCACTCCGTATTATGGATGGGGGGATAGAAAAGAAATACCCAGCCTTCACTCCCTCCATGGCAACAGACGGTTTCCCATCAAAAGCATGAAGTAGGGCTTTTTCGACACCTAGTGGCGAACAAGATGTATTGCAGCGTTATCCCAAACACTAGAGAAAGAGTATAGCAACAGGTAAGGAATCTAAACTGTACCCTGTTCCTTCAGGAGATGGATGGTGGGTCTTCCTGCAGATCTTGAATGAACATTTCTATAAATAAAACATAAACATGTATCTAACATGAATAGTAGTGTAGTATTCCCTTTTCAGTATCAATGTAGCTTTGTTGGAATAATCCCTTTTTTTGTTGAAACAAAGGTTTATAATCTTTACATATCATCTTGGATGTATAGTCTAAAGTCGAACAGTGAGACTCACAGAGGGAGATCCAGCTCCTTAGCGATCTGTGCCTGACGAATGAGGACCTGTCTTTGGCTCTCTTTATCAGAGTCACAGCTGACATATCTGGGTGTAAAATCCAAACCAACCTAAAACAATACATGCAAAACAGACAGAACAGTTGTCTTCAAAGCAAAAGAACGACAGGACAGCAAACGATTATTGACTAATTACAACCAGAGATGTTGAATAATTACCTCCCCAATGGCCACAAGGTGGTCTTTGTATTTCTGTATTATCGGTAAAGCAGCATCTAGATCCTGCAACAACAACAACAACAACAACAACAAAAAAGTCGGAAAACAACATCCTAAATGTTGTTTAGACCTTGCAAAGACAGGTAGAAGGAGTTCTATGCAACAAGTTACTTTTGGATTGATGGAGGATTTCAGCTGTGGAGTCTGACTTAATGACTAAATGACTAAATGACTTATCTACAACATGACAGATGTTAAAATTCACCAAAATTACACCCACAAAAAAAAAAAAAAGAAGCCTCCCCCTCGCCACGTTGTCTGGGATTTAAATATATCTGTCGCTGAGATTTCTGCCACCATCCCAACACTGTGGGATTGAAGTATAAGTAAGTATGCAGTATTGGAACAAATCCAGGAGCTAATCTTTCTCTAGGAACAATTACCCTGTTACTTTTTGGATGTCATTTTATAGAGTACTGACAATGTCTTCAGTGTTTCTGAGGAGAAGTGTATTATTTAATGATAATACAAATTTGGTAACACACAAAAAAATATATATATTTTAATTCTACTTTGGGTGAACTGACCCTTTAAAACAGGACCCTACCTGCAGAGAAGCCCCCCTCTGTTGCTCTGGGGACACTTCTTGAACAGGGTGAACACCCAGGCAGGGGAAGATAAAACCTGGAAACCTGGAGAAAAGTGTAAATGTCATTACACAGAGACACATAAAGGACATTTATTAATATTGGTGTGATGACCCTGTGGAGGATAGTTAAGTCGACCTCTGTGACAACTCAACAATCTTCTCAAATTCTCCGGCATGCTCGGCCACTGCTAACAGCGCCAACAGCCCAGCCTAGGAAGCAACAGAGCAAAGAAACGTGTCACCAATAGTATTCTTTGAAACTACTCTCACAAACTGTAATAAAAGACGGCTTACCTTTTTGGAATTTTCAACCACCTCATCGATGTCCTAAAACACAACAATTAAGTTAAAACATAATAAATTAATCCAAAATAAAAATATCCACTTGTATTCTTAAATGCGTGATCATACCTTGTCAAAATCCCTCGCGGAGATATGACAGTGACAGTCAACGTAGCCACGCATGTGTGCACGATTCAGCTTTCAGAAGCCAAAACATTGTACCTTCTTCCGGAATGAGAGAGAGAGACTGCGCATGCGTACACACCAACAACGGGAGCGCAAGATTTGGAACGCAGCGTCGCCCGGTGCGGTGGCGTTCCATTACATCTCATTGGTTGAGCGGTCACCGGTTCACCTGCGGTCAACGAATGCAACACACCCCCCCCCCCCCTCTCAGAAGACTCAAAGCCTGTTCATGTTACCTTTAATTGTCATGTTTCCGTCTGATTTGATTGCTTGCACTTTCAAATGTGAAATTTTAGCGTCAAATCAGTGCGATATCCGTCCAGTTCCCTCCATCGTTTTGGGTTAATTTGACCTGAAATGGGATGTTTATCCGCGCTTTTCATTCCAGTGATGCTTCTGGTAGTTGGCACCAGTCGAGCAAAATACGAACCGGACTGGAAGTCCATCGACTCCAGGCCGCTTCCAGAGTGGTTCGATCAGGCAAAGTTCGGCATCTTCATACACTGGGGGGTCTTTTCGGTCCCCAGCTTCGGAAGCGAGTGGTTTTGGTGAGCTTTTGTTCCAGACTTCAATTAATGAACACAACACAAGCACTAAACTTCGACTTTACACATGCAGATTCTTGGGACAGCTGGACACTCAATAATATTACATTTGTAAGCCTACTACAAAATAAGTGCACTGAGTTTATGTAGGCTTTACTAAACTATATATATATATTTTTTATCTTAGCACTGCACGATATAAAATGTGATGTGCAATAATATTGTTTAAGCATTGATATGAAATGGGATAAATACACTAATATTGAGGAATATGTATTGGCATTTTATATATAGCTCTTTGAAATATGTTTCTCTTGAATTCCCAACAAATCCAAAAAAAAGCTTCTTTTTTTTCAGCACTAAACTGGCACAAATGAATCTTAGGGTAGGCGATTATAACTCACATGAGCTTCATCTGACTGTTTCAAAGCTGTATCCGAGCTTCACTGTGTTAAACAGGCCTTCATTCAAAACATAGACTGTGCTGAGTGAAAAAAAAAAAAAAAAAAACATTGCTTGATTACTTATCAAATATTTTCTTCTTATTTATGGTGATAAATTCAAACCTTTGCCATGTGTTTGTTGTAAATGCTCATATTGCAATACCAATACAATTGGGAATTATTGTTCAGCCTTAATGATAACATCACAAAAAGACTGGGGAAGGCTTTTAGAGGGGAAAAAAAAATAGTTCTCAGTCATCACCATGATGATCCCTCAGCCTATAGCAGTTACTCCAATTTTGTTTACCCCGTGTATCTGTCCTTGTTTGGGTTATTATTACATGCTTTTGTTTAATGATCGATTTAAATGTTAAATAACTTTGCAAACATGCAGTTATAAAGTTATTATTTTTGTCACATGGTAACATTTATTTTTATTTTATTAAACACAGCTTACCTTGCATTTGTTTTGTGTTCCAGGTGGTACTGGCAGAAGCAAAAACTAAAGCCGTACGTTGACTTTATGCAGCGTAATTATCCCCCAGACTTCAAGTATCAAGACTTTGCACCTCAGTTCACCGCGGAGTTCTTTGATGCCGAAGAATGGACGGACATCTTTGCCTCGTCAGGGGCGAAGTACATTGTCCTGACGACAAAACACCATGAAGGTATGATCTACACCTTGTTTCCCTCTTGTTGTTGGCAGCAAAAACACTAAAAGAATGTAGTTTTAATTTCACATTGAGTAGTTGAAGTGCTTTGTTCATCCCCTCAGACATGCAGAAGATGAACTTTGTTATCCACATATTCCCCAGGTTTCACACTCTGGGGCTCAAAGAACTCCTGGAACTGGAACGCTGTGGATGTCGGACCAAAAAGAGATCTGGTAGATGAAGTGGCGAGCGCCCTTCGTGGCAACAGTGACCTGCGTTTAGGACTCTATCACTCTCTCTTTGAGTGGTTTAATCCACTCTTTGAACTGGACGCTGCCAATGTGTTCACGACAAACTACTTTCCTACCAGTAAAACGCTTCCTGAGCTGTATGAGCTCGTTGTCAAATACAAACCAGAGATATTGTGGTCAGATGGGGACGGAGACGCACCAGATAAGTACTGGAACAGCACAGGTTTCTTAGCCTGGCTCTATAACGACAGGTAATCAAGTAAGATTTCATTTAGACAGTAAGTTTATGATTCATTAGGATGATTCATCTTATTCCTTCACAGTCCTGTTCGAGACACAGTGGTGACAAATGATCGCTGGGGCTATGGTTCCATCTGCACGCACGGTGGATATTACACCTGTGCTGATCGCTACCAGCCTGGACACCTGCTCAAACACAAATGGGAGAACTGCATGACCATCGACACAAAGTCATGGGGCTACAGACGAAATGCCGCCCTGAGTGACTACCTCACCATCGAGCAGATCGTAGCAGTAAGAGTTGTCTTTTACCTGTCAACTTTTTCAAGCTTCCACTTCATTAGACAAAACATTTTTTTTTATTTCAAATGATATATCTTACATTAAGCTACTCTAAAAGTTTCAGCTATATTAACTCTGGTGGAGCGCAGCCCTCCAGCTGTTCACAAATCTTTGTGTAGTAAAACAATGTTAGAGTATTTTCAATAGTGTCCTTCCTGGAATAACTTTACTTTATGAACCTGAAATGATGTATTATGGTGAAACATCCATAGGCAGCGTCTTTCACTCTTATAGATACAGTATGTGTTTTTCAGACTCTGGTGGAGACTGTGTCCTGTGGGGGAAACCTGCTGATGAACGTCGGCCCCACACACGATGGAAGGATCGCTCCGATCTTTGAGGAGCGTCTGAGACAGATGGGTCAGTGGCTGAAAGTCAACGGGGAGGCGATTTACAACACAACAGCATGGAGGGCCCAGAATGACAGCGTCACGCCTAACGTCTGGTGGGTGCTCATTGTAATGGCCAATGAAGTGTGTCTCTTCCGCCTGGAGATAATTTAAGAATTTATTGAGTTGATAACGTTCTTTCCAGAAAATAGGTATGTACATGACTGGTATTTAGGGAGTGTAATGTAACTTGTGAATGTAGCGATCATGATAGGTGATTTTATTAATCACTTTTTTGGGGGGGGGGGTTTGTGGTAGCAGGGTGACTCCTCTCTAATGCCAATAATGAATAAGATCAGATAAGGTAATAGGGAAATCATTCTATTTATAAAAACTGTATGAGCGACTTTTTACTTGAATGGGCTTTGTCATTAACAGGTACACTTGTAGACCACAGGAAAAGCGGATCTTTGCCATTTTACTGGAGTGGCCTATGGATGGATCTGTGATCCTGAGTGAACCTGATGTGACAGAAGGACAGACTCAGGTAAGACAAAAGGTCGAGCTTTAAGCTTATTGACATTTAAGAAAAAGGCTTTTTAGTAGAATATACTGCTTTAAACAGACATTTTTTATATTGATTTATCAAACACATTAAACTCCTTTTTAATGAATCTGGTTAAAGCAACTGTATGTAACTTTTACACAATGACATTGTAGTTTCAGCAGTCAGCTGGGTTTTGTTTACGCCCGCATTCCAAGACACGAAACCAGCTTAGCCGGGCCTGGCATACTTCTACTGTCGAACAAAGTATGTAGTATGCAGTTCATACTACATGCTGTGTTTGTTACTATGTAGTAGGTGGTTTCAAAAACAGCCACTATCAAAGTAATCACAGTGAGCAAAAGAACAGCGATCAACAAGAAAATACAGAAACCCAGCTCAGCTCCCCGTCCCACTGATCAGAAAACATGAACAGATACAAATACATATAATATAATCATTAACAATAACCAAAAACACCAAAATATAACCCATTACATACTATAGCCTTAAAAATGACTTTAAAGGTACACTTGAATCCATTCATGGCTCTTAAGGTAGCAGATCAATAAATTACATGTCTGTATTTAAAGCCTTCATGTATTTGGTCTAACTCTTGACTAATCGTGCACAGAGGACTAAACTCTTTTTTTCACCCTTTCTGTCAACATCCCAACCTGGTCCTCGTGTTGTTTTTGTTCTTAAAAAGGTGGAGCTCGTCGGTCACGGGTCCGTGCATTGGGAGCCTGTAAAGCCCAGCGGACTGCGGGTCTTCCTGCCCCAGCTGTCCTTCAGACAGATGCCATGCCAGTGGGCCTGGACACTGAGGCTGACAGGTGCCACTTAAAACCAGCTCACATGAAGAAGAGACGGAGCTGCAGGCCTGAGAAAAGAACCCACACTTTTTATATGGACATTTTTTAATAGACTATTACGATATAAAAAATGATCTTTTTCTAGGTCTGGAAAAAGAAACACATCACAAAGTTATTTGTTTAACTCTTGTGATTGAAGTCTAGCTCAATGTTACTGCGTTTAAGAATGTAAGTCGTTATTTTTTAAAACCAGAAACAGCCTGAATGCAAAAAATATTGAGCTTTTGTAGAAATTATTTTGAATTTTTCTGCATTTTTGAAGTTAATGTTTTTTTTAACCTGGTCATCAAAGAGAAAACAACAACATCGCTGTACACTTTTATTAAGAATGTTAATAGCTTGTCCATGAATCACACCCAGCGTTTCTCAAGCCAGCAGAGTACTACACAAAACAATCCATGAGCCAATTCGATTACCTTCATGCCAAACTACACTTAATATTTGGAAAATTCTAAGCTATATGCAACTTTATATCAAAAATACGAAAACCTTCCTCCAATCTCTCTTATATGACAACATCACATGTCAGAGATTCCACTGTTGAAGAGGAGATTCATCCCCAACACACTTTTTATCGCCTATCTAGTCGACATCAAAAGTAATAGAAGTATTTCCACGTCCCTTAAGGGTTCAGTATACTTCCTTGAAATTACTTTTCATTAAACCTACATGTTAAATAAATGTTCCTGCAGTCTGCAGAATTCATCAAATGATAAAGTGTGTTTAGAATGTGAAGGAATGTTTGAATCACATAAATGAACCTTTGATGCTCCATGTTTCTTTTTCTTTTTTTCTATAAGTATGCATGTAGGGGGAAAATTGCACATTCCAAAAATAAATCATGCTTTCTTATAGGATTTGGTTGTATTTTCTTCACCTTGGGACACTTAGTTTAATGCAAAGATTATCTCAAATAGTATGACCTCGGGATTTAACAATTAAACTAATTTCTCAGGTTCTATTTTGGATCAGTGTGTTTCTTGCGCAACTACAGTGTAGTCCTCCTGCTGTAGATGTTTGATTTATGAAAGCATTATGTAAGTTTCTCCTCGAAAAGATTTTTTTTTTATTTTTTGGCATTTGTGCCTTTATATGAGAGATAGGACATGTGGACAGAGCTGGAAATCAGGTGTATGTATGTGAGTATGGAATGACATGTAGGAAAGGAGTCACAGGTCAGATTCGAACCCAGGCCGCCCGCTTGGAGGACCACAGCCTCCATGCATGGTGCGCGCGCCCCAACCACTGCGACCACTGCATCACCAGTACCCCAGCACTTTTCTCCTCTTAATTGGCCTGTTTAAACTGTTAAAAAAGCAAATGGCATTTTGTTTAGAGTCATCCACTACCGCATTTTATTTCCCGTTAAACACTTCTGTCATTTCAGCCCATTGTAACTTGGGAGCCATATGAGCCAAACAAATATTTTAAATACATTATTTGCAATAATCATCCAAAGTTCTGAAATGAAGAAAATGATAGCGAGATCGAAAAGAATAAATATATAATGACCTCTTAGCGCCCCCTGCTGCCTACATCTTTAATAGCATCCTGGTCGTGCAGTGTATTTTTTTTTTAAAGGACGCTGACGACGCAAAACTAATCTCTACAACCCCAGCTGAGCACAGATGACCCCGAAAAACAGGATCCAGTGTCATGCACCAGAGAAATGTCGGTGAAATGAAATGAGCGGATCTGCATGCTGCAAAGTGACTGGTAAGCCTCAGCTCCAGCGCTGCGTCACGTCGCGCGTTCATAACCTGTCTTTAAGATGAAACTGTTGTGTTTCCATCACGATGGAAGAGGTGTATTTGTCACCTAAGATGGTGAGTCCGGTGCAGGGCAGATCTCTGTGTTGTGTCTGCTCTCTGCTGCACGCCTTTAAGGTGGGAGGTCCCTCTCCTGCAAATGTTCCATGACGTGCAGAATGGGGGGTTCGCAAGGGGTTCTCACGTCCTTGCATTTCCCCCCCTTTCAGCAGGCTATCCCCAAACCACCTGACAGCTGATCCCCTAAACAACAACAACAACACGCACAACAGGAGGATGTGAGGATGTAAATCATGTGTGGACAGATGCACGCTGAACGGGACACACAGTAAGGCTACTGCACATTTGAGAGAAAAATGGCGATTTAAAGTGGCAAACCACTGTTTCATTTTCCATTTAGATGACATGTTCAGTCAGAATTTGCAAAATGCAAGATAATGCAAATCACATGTACAACTGGGATGATTAAAATGTCAGATTGAAGCTCATATGATGACACTTTTATAAACTAAAATAAGGATTTTCATGTTTTAATGTAGTTCACTGAACTTAATTTCCAAAAACAAAATTTTAAATTGATTTTTTTTGTATCGAGAAGGAATAACATACATATAGAATATATTCATTTGACTGTCAAAGAGGACTCAGGGTTTACCTTTTTATTATTTTCTGATATAGAGTCTTAAGTGATTAGATTATTCTTCCCATAAAAATGTAGCAAAATAAAAAAAGTGGAAAAATGTTCATGATGATTTCCCATAACCAAAAATTTAAAGTCCAGACATTTTTTCATAACACCAAAATATTGAATTGTACCTGTAGGGTAGGAGAAAAAAGACATGAGACGATATTCCTGTTTACGAAGCCCATATGAGTAACTTGCTGTTTTTGCATAAAACATAACTCAAATTCTGAAATGCTCATCACATTTGTCGCTGATTAATTTCTTTCCATTGGCGAATCGTTTTTCAACCAATGATGTATGATGTAAAATGTTGTAGGCAAGTTACATAGAGCGCATTACCTGCACGTTAAGTGAATCAGCACACTTTGGTCATATTGTATAGTGTGTGTGTGAGTGTAGCAGCTCTGATTGATTGCAGCATTTTAAATCATAGACCCCCAAAATTGCAAATTTTCTTGATGTGCTTTTTGAAACGTTGATTTCCACTGTGCATGCAGCTCTATTTTTATGTCCACCAGCACAATAAGTATAACCTGTAAGTCTGCATGATGAGATATTGATAAACTGTGTGGCTGCAGCCTCTTTTCTTCACTCATTTCTGCAGTCTTGTTGCTGTAATCTACTGTGGTAATTATATATGTAGACAGGAACCGGCAAGCTGCAACAGACGTTGGCATGGTTTCCATGGAAACACACAATCATGTCAGATTATTTTCAGGTACTGCTGCGATAATGGTGTAAGTACAGCTGGTTTGAGAGGCTGATTTAAAGCAACGGATAAATGAAACGATGGCAGATTGATCCTAAAGGGGAATCAGGTGATTTTTTTTGTTTTTAATGGATGAATGATTGATGGATTGAGTGAAAGGAGTGTATTCAAGTGTTTATTGGTGTTTGTATCAGCTGTTTGTTCAACCTGTAGTGTTCCCCTGTAAGCGATATCTCAGTCAGCCATATGACAGCCACTACAGCCTGCAGGGAGGAAAACCTCATTCCTTCCATTCATAAACACCACCCCCCCCCCCCCCCCCTCCCCCTCGTCTCTCCCTCACTCTTTGTATGTGTGTGTTGTCCCCTCTCTCTCCCCTTCTACCCTCCCCTCCGTTTAACCGCTAATATCATTAGAGGCCTGCGAGTAGACGGGTGCATGTGTGGCATTCAATCACATGCAAATTTGTGGCAGATTTAAGCGCGGTCAGCGGAGCCGTGGTGTAGCTTTAGATAGTGGAAATGCCAAGCAGTGTGGAACATCCTGGGGGACAGACCATTATATTTATAGAGATAGGCGACTTGACCTTCACTGCACATTGAGTATCAGCCATTTTAGTGCCGCTCCTCTAGATACTGAATACAGCACAATGGATCTCAGCTGCAGTGCAGTTAGTAAGCTTCAACTTCATCTTCGGCTTGTTAGAGGCGATATCTAATAATAGCTTCCTGCAATTCCATACTGTGGAGGGACTCTGTCGATACACAGTCTCCACATTCACTGCTTTTTTGGCTCTCAGAGAGGTGAAGTTTTCAACAGGAAATGCACTCTGAAATTACAGTTTGCTGCACAGGAAATTCAGGCTTTCCATTTGGGTAGGATTCTAACTTCAGTGGAAAAACTGAATGTCCGCACATAAGTTTGAAGCCTTTGTTCTGCTGCGTAAGCTTCATGTTAAGACCTCTGTTAAATATGCTTCAGCTGTAGCCCAAAGCCAAGGACTCCTATTCATAGAGGCACCCAGTTGTTCTCACCCAATGGCACACGGGGAAGCTGAGGAGGATGGTCAAAGCGGGTGAAGTATTTATAGTTTTGTAAATTATATTGTGTTGAAAGGCCAAAGTTTCACGTAAATGACTGAGGTGAATGATTACAAATCTATTAAAATCATGGGGGAAATCCCACTTTGGTGTACCAATACTAAAATACATAACAGCACCCAAACCCCTTATGATATCAATTGATTTTGGCAGATGAGATTAGACAGTTTATCAGCTGTAAATTCCTCACATCACATGTTTTCTACCTGTTGCTGGTCCAGCTAGTGCCAAGTCTGTTGTAAGTGGTGTAACCTGTAGCAGTAATATTAAACTAATCTAAGATCTTATGTGTTCTACATATGACATCGAAGTAATGTAACGGCATCAGTCAGATAGATTTTGTGGGCCAAGCTTGAAGTTTTCCTTTAAATAAATGTAACAATGTAAGTAACCACATGTCGCCAAATGAGGCCATATTTTGTAATCAAGCCTATTTGCCACAATAAAAGCTCCCACATCTGTAGTCCTACAAACCGGCTGTTAATTGCGACATTCCTGGGACACATCTCCCTTCAACCCCCAGTAGCTGGTTCACATAAAAGCGTACACATTATCACATCGTTGTAACGCTCTTGCCACTTTCTTATCTCTAAAAGAAGACACTTATGGGTCTCGATCCACCAGTTGAGAACCACTAGTTGAGAACCACTGGATTTACACACGTTGTCCTTGTATAACCTTATTTGGTGTGACCAATATGTGACTTATACTGGAGGGAGAACGCTGATATTGCAAAGCTTAAGATGAATGTAGTTAGATTAATTCATGTTTGCTGAATTTGACATCTCTGACTATTGTTAGGCTACATTTTAGCATTTACCATCATGATGTTGTTGTTGTAGCTTTTGTCAATTGTCATTGATTTACACCGGCTTCAGCCTTGCTTCATTTCATTATATGAGTAATAACTACTTAACAAAGTATACTGCTGTGTATTTCAGTCTTGAACAATGTTTTATATGTTCCATATTTTATCAATTAATGATATTGTTTGAACTGTTGAAATGTAGTGGAGTGCAAGTACCACAAAAATGTAACTTCAGCATTTCAGGAAAATATACTTTGTAACTCAAATGCATTGTTAAAATGTCGAGGTCACTTTCCTTTTAAATCAATTGTTAATCGGGCAATATCAAAGGCTGCACTGTACAAAAGTGAGAAGTATGTTATAGATAAATAAGACATTATTGCATAGAGGCTGAAATAGCTGTCATACTGAACTCATATATCTAATTCAGAGGATGAGGTTTGCAGCTGCACATAATCTGCTGTATTGTCCTACTTTTTTTTTGCTGTGTTAATGACACCCTCATCACGACTCTCTCCATTCACAAAGCAATTCCTGTCGTGATGGGAAGAACTGGCTCTGAACAGGCTGTGGGTGTCTCAGAATTCAGAGAACATGTCTAATTTCTGCAGCATCCTCCCAGCCAGCCACACGAAGTCTTTTCACTGAGTTCCTCTCACTATACAAAACTGAATAAGATCACTCTGTAGGAAATGTATATTCAGAGCTGCTCCACCATGTGATTAGTGCCTTTCATAGAGCCTGTCACTTTTTCCCTGTATCCTCCGCTCAGCATATATTCACACGCTCCTTACAAAAGATTATATAGATTATAATTGTTTATAAATGCATGAACCTGCATGATTTTATCCAAGATTTCACAGTTTTAGGCTAATTAAGATTTTTGAATTTTGGGATGAATGAACTGCTGTCTAGAAAGGTGATGTTAAGCTCTTTGCATCATGATATCTGACTCCCCCACTTTGTGTGTAGAGTGAGGCAGCTGCTGCTGTAAGAGAGAGAGTGAGAGGAAAAGCGTCCTTAAACGTGGGCTGTTGTGTAATCCCTCCCAGGGCCCCTTTGCTATTTTTGTGCCTGGGTCCGCACGTCACGGTTGGGTATTTTCTCTGGTGACTAGCTCGCATCAATAGATCTTCTAATGTACACCCAGTCAGCCAGCAGCTTCATGACTGATGGGACTTTACCTTGCTAATTTATTTCATTATCGTTACCCGGGCATGAGGAGAATGGAGATACGGACTATGCAGTATGAGGAATGTCACATGTGACTGTGGATATGGGACAAGGGACTATTCAAATGTCAGGTTTGTATTAGGATTATGTTTGATATCTGAATGTCAGCTGCTGTATCAGCCGAGGCTTTCTTCCCATCAGACCGTGTGCTTTATGTCATTCTGATCACAGTCAGGGTTGTGGATTGATACTGCATGCTATGTGCTATGCTGCTGTTAGAGCACCATAGAGGGTTTTGCCATCCAGCTACTCTAAAGCTAGTCATCTCCTTATGATATTTATGGATTTGTTGTCAGCGTGAGGCTTCATGTCTGTTCCCTTTAATGGCCAACTTTAGCCTCTAATGATGTAATGCAGCGGCATACTGATGCTCTCCATATCCAACAATTGTTTGGACATTGTCCCCTCATGTGTATGGATAGCAGTATGAGATGTGCCCATAGGAATGTCTATGTGTTTAAATAAATAACTCCTTGAAGTCATTTATCCATCCATGCGATCATACTGTACCACAGTCAGCCCACTACCATCGTGAAACACACCTACTGCCACCCACCTGCCTCCTGTTGTTGCACGTCATTGCTGCTGTGTCATATATTTTCGTAAAGGTTAGTGCTTGTTGCCATGAGCAAGAGAAATTTGCTTGGAAAGGTGTGCTGTTACAGGCTTTGTACAGAAAAGTCTGAATTTGTTGTGAGACTTGGCGGCTCTGTTCTCTCTCTATCGTGCTCAGTTCAAAGGTATGCGTTGTTTCTGAGGGTCTTATCTTGCTGTCACTCTGCACCCATATTCCCCCTTCCTTTCTGTTGTAGCTTACAGAGGATGGAAACTAAGCAATGAGGTCAGACCGACCTTGAAAGGGAGCTCCTTATCAGGCCTCTGAATTGTGTTACCCCCAGGTACCCCACTTAGTTTACCTCAGTAAACCTCCCCGTTGCAACATGGATCGTTCCAATCTGAAGCAGCCCTCACCATCCTTTATATGCACTCATATATTTTCTCAATCCGGCTCAGGAAGAAGCGATCGAATCAGTTTGAAAGCTGAGGTTCAGAACTAAAAATATCCATGTGGGCATTTGCAAAAAAAAAAAAAAGAGAAAGAGAGAATGGGATATATCATCCTTACAGCTTTAAAGCATCTCTTGGCATCTCGAGAGTCACCTTGGATTCGTATCCTCTGGTTTATGCCTGAGGAGTGTGCGGTGTGCTAACAAAGAAAGAGAGGGAGTGAGAGAAAGAGAGTCGGAGGATGTCCTAATTAAGGGGAACTCAGAGGGTTTGAACCAGATAATCTTACATAACCTCGTTAGGGAGGACACAGCATTTGATACTGAGAAGATGGAAATGACGTGCCCTCAGAGATCCATCCCCATGGTATGAGACGAAAGTGAAGCGGCTAAAGCAATTCACTTTAACCACGGGGATGATGATGATGAGTCGGGAATGTTTATGCAAAGGGAAGTATGCAGTCCCGGGTAGCTCTGAGTGGAAAGTGGAGATGATGACACTTGTAACACAGATGGGTTTAAGGGTTGGGATCCCAGAAGAACAAGGCAGCGTATCATGTTACCATACAATCTTGGCTTTGAGTAAAATAGTTTAGCAAAGCATTTTGATATTTAATAATAAAAATACTGCATTATAAAGGCTGTGGGGGAACTCCTCACACTTAATCACCCAAGATTTAACCATGTCATCTGTGTGTAATGGCATGCATCAACTTGAAAAGATCAACATTTTTCAACATTTTCTTTTTTTTTTCTGTCAGCCCAAAGAGCTTCAAGTACTATATTTTGAATAGTTTTTCATCTAAACATCTTGCACAATTCTGTTGCACTGCTGTGACTGAAACCTGGGAAAAGGATGTGGGTGTTATTTCGTCAATATTTCATAGACAAGCTATTTATCCTTATTGGTTTCTTTTAAACGTCTTTCGCTTAGTTTATACTAGCTCCTGCTTTCTCTGCAAAAACGTTTGTGTTTGACGATATCTCAATTTGTCCCGGGCTTTTAAACTTGAAAGAGTAAAAATTGCATATGACATTTCACTTTTATAAAAAAGGAGTTGGTCTTTAATTGTACAAAGGAGATGTTGCTTTGATAGATAATCCTTTTCTGCCCACACTTTTGTTTCATAAAAATGAATACATCTACGACCATTTCTGAAATTCATACTACAGTTAAGCATGTGCCTTATATACCTACATAATTCTATTTACCCCAACAGAGGTGTTGAAATTAATTGTTTCTACAATGCATTTCCATGCAGACGTGAACGATTCTGCATGAATTCTGATTTTGCTTATTGACATTGCTTGGAGACTTTCAAGCAATGTCATGTTAAGACATTTATGTTGACATTGATTTCTAAAACACTTTATAAATAATAGAAAACCGGAGTTCATATTTATCTGACTGCTCGTCTTCATTAATGAAAAAGAAGATATCGAATCAATTTAAATCGTTGACAGGATAATCGTACTTGAGTCGAATCAAGATTCCAGTGAAGATACACAGCCCTACAGGGTTACAGCAAATGTGTTTCCTCTGCCAGGCTTTATGATTTGATTGTTGAGAGTAAACTTTTTTCACAACTTTGTGTTGATAACCCTTTTATGCATATTTCTGATATCCTTATTTCAGTTGTCTAATTGTCAATTTTGTTTGGTTTCTTTCAGATGACCCTTCCCAGCAATCAATTCATACCTATGTTAACATCACTACAGTTACATAACAGTTAGTGTCCTTGACAATTGATCCTAAAGAAAGTGACATTGGATTAATGGAGTCACTTGAAACTACTGCAGGAGTGGAACGCTCCACTGAGGGTCAGGACAGAAATGTTGCACAGAAGAAATGCTCCTCAGACGCAGCACAAACACAAAGGAGTCCATCAGTTGAATCAGAAGGCAAGGGTTGGCACCAACAAATGCTGGAAGGAAAGAGAAGAGACACATGTGGTTTCGAAGAAATGTCTGACTCAGGGAAATCACTGCAATTAGAAGATCAGCACTCCCAAATCCAGTCTGCAGCCCACCAAGAATATGAGGCGTCTTCACATCCAGGACAGCCCACAAAACAGTTTACCAGTGGCAAACAGAAAGCTCTATGTCACTTAGGTTCTGCACAGTCCCCGGGACCTGCATCTGAGAGGATGTCCACCAGTTCACATGAAGTGCAGCAACAGTGCTCCCATTCAGGGATGGATCAGCTGTCAGAGGCAGCAAGCAAGGTGGAACAGAAACCACAAAAGCCAGGGAAGTATGTTTGTGATTACTGTGGAAGGGCATGTGCCAAACCCAGTGTACTTAAGAAACATATTCGCTCGCACACCGGAGAACGACCCTATCCATGTGTCCCCTGCGGGTTCTCCTTCAAAACCAAGAGTAACTTATACAAACACAGAAAGTCCCATGCTCACTCGGTCAAAGCTGGAACAGTGCCACTCTCAGATCTTGGTTCTTACAATGCCAATACAGAACAGGGGTCCTTTGAAGGGGAAGGAGAGTTATTCTCTGATGCTGAGCAAAGCACGGACACGGACGAGGACACTCTTAATGACCCGCTGCTGCTGCTGGACTCTCCAGTGGAGGGATCAGATAACACTGCTGTAAAAGTACTAAATCTCATTGCTCAGAAAAAGGGTGCCACGTCGATGTCAGCTCAGGATGGTTCATCCCAGCCCCAAGAAATCAATGCACCTCCTGCCGCTGCAGAGGCTAGCCGTGCAATTCAATCTTGCACAATCAAACAGAGACTCGCACTTCGGCTGTCTGAAAAAAGAAGCAGCGACTCGGAGCACAATCTGTCCCTCCCTAGTCAGTCTAGCAAGGGCAGCACGGACTCTGGATACTTCTCGCGCTCTGAAAGTACGGAGCACCAGACTGGTCCTCCGAACACTAATGCAAAGTCCTATCAAGAAATTATGTTTGGAAAGTGTTACAGACCAAGCCCTAAACAGACTGAAGCTTTTGTAGCTTGTAGCACGGACTCAGTTGAGTATACTACAAAACGGGCTGAGAAAGGTGTTTCTCGCGTTTTTACCCAGGAAAAAGACACCGTTGAGTCAATCAAAATAAACACAAAATCGTTCACAAGGGAAGAGCTAAAAGAGCCCCAGTTGGACTCTGGCTCTGATATGGGGCTTCTGATCAGAAGTAACTCAATGCCAACAGCCTCAGCAGTTTGTCTGACTATGCCTCAAGCCCTTAGAGGCAGCCACTCGTTTGATGAGAGAACAAGCAATGGGGGCAATAGAAGACTCAGGCGGCAAGCTGCTTTCGAACTCTCTGCACATGAAGGCCATGCAGACACTGACAGCCATGCAAAGATGAGCGAGAGTGGCATTGCACCCTCAGGATTGGAAATGGAAAATTACCCCTCTTTGGCATCTAATATGAGCCATCAGAGACATGCAATGGAACTGGCAACAAGGAAACGTCGGAAAGAGAAGAGGGAAGAAGAAGATCTGCCAGGTCAATATGAGGTCCTTCATGAACAGTGTGAAGAAATGTTTGATTCAAGCAAAGACTATGATTCAAAACAAGCTACAGCTGGGATTATAGCACTGGGAAAAGGACACTCTTCAAGTATGCTAACACAAGTGGAAAGGTGTGATATGGACATATCAGTTAGTCTTGAAATGTCTGGTCGAAAAACTTTAGGGAATGTAATTTCGGTTATCCAGCACACAAATTCAATAAACAGGCCTCACTCTGAACAGTCAGAATCTTACAAGTATCATGGGCAGAGACAGGAAAGTATTTCTTCATTTCAAGTTATGGAGGCGAGTGAAGCATATGAGATGGAAAGGAGTGATAGTAGGCTAAGGCAGTCATTTCAAATAGGCCCCAAACTTGTGCGGCAGCCCAACATACAAGTCCCAGAAATCAGGGTCACAGTAGAGCCCGACAGTCCAGAAAAAGCTCCAGAGGTGCAGGTGAAAGAGCCAGAGAAGCACGTGGAGGAGTTTCAGTGGCCTCAAAGGAGTGAAACTTTAGCACAATTCCCTCCAGAAAAGCTCCCTCCAAAGAAAAAAAGGCTACGCTTAGCTGATATTGAGCACTCCTCTGGTGAATCTAGTTTTGAGTCTGCCTGCACCAGTCTTTCTCGCAGCCCTAGCCAAGACAGCAACTTATCTTATAGCTCAACCTTCTCTTTTGATAGAGAGGACAGCTTGAAGTCAGTCTCTCCGGCCAGGCAGGATGATTTTGGCAAGCCACTAGAGCTCTTAGCTGTGCCAGGGAGTGGGCACTCCCTCTCTGTGCTTAACCAGCGTCAACAACATGAAATGAGACGCTCCGCCTCAGAGCAGGCGCCGTGTAACTTGCGCAAGGAGTTCCCAGAGGTACGCAGCATATCATTTGACTATGGCAGTCTTTCTCCAACATCCAAAGTTAGACACGTGGACATTAGTGCTGGCCACTGGGCTATGAGGGAGAGAAGGAGGGGAAACTTGGTACGACAGGAGTCATTGAATATGGACACTGAGGTAACACACGTCCCGTCACAAGTATTTCCGCAGTGCTTCGGCACCACGTCTCCCCCATTCACAGCAGTTGCTGTTCTGCCACAGACTTTGCCAATTTTCTCAACCGGGAATACATTTCCCCAGCTGTCACATCCGAGCCTGTTAGTTCCTGTAAGAATACAGACTCATGTGCCATCCTTTGGCAGTATCACATACACTTCAGTATCACAGATGATTGACAATCAGTATGACGGTGTTTGCTCCATCACATCCAACCCTCAGAATCAAAGTTCTCGTTTGTCTGGAAATTTAGATTCTCATAATCTGTTAGCTCAAACAAGACCATCTTCAACACAAAACCTCAATGTTGAAGCCCTTGATCTGTCATCAGCTAAACTTAAGACAGGTATCCCTCTCTCTCTAACCTCAAGAACTATCTCAACCACTAACGCCTCCAGTGGTGGCGCAAACAAACGGATGCTATCCCCTGCTAGCAGCCTAGACCTTTTCATGGAGGTCAAGCAGCAAAAACGTGTGAAAGAGGAAAGAATGTTTGGCCAAATTGTAGAGGAGCTGAGTGCTGTGGAGTTGGGGAAATGTAATTTGAGTGAAGAGAAGGGGCAAAGGTCAGAGATGCAGGGTGCATCAACACCTCATGCTCAGGATGACTCACATAGGAGTAAATTTATCACACTTCAGCAAAAAGTGACAGAGCCAACTGACCACAGACTTGAGTCAGCAATGGAAAGTAGCTCCCTGGAAACCAGCTCACTATCCTACTCCATGATATCAGTCAGCGAAGTGAAAGAAGTTGGCATGGAGGAACGAGTGCAGATGGATACGATGGCACAGCTGGGTAGTAGTCAAGATATCCTGATCTCACACGCTGAGCATTCGAGACTGTTATCTCAGTTTCCAAGTCTTCGCACGACGACAGGTGTGAGCTGGTGTTATCTCAACTACACTAAGCCAAGCTGCTCTCACACCGACGCCCCTTTCTCCTCTGTGTATGCCACCTGGTGTGTGAGTTCCCACAACCCCAACCCTCTGGAATTGACAACCAGTTCTTCGCTGGCTCTGCTGCGGTCTAGACAGAGGGGAGAGAAGGTTATATACACAGTGGCTGCCATGTCTCAGACTGGTACAGGGAAACTGGTTTCATCCCTCATCCTTTGGAGGCAGTCCATGGAACAGGTGAAAAAATGAAACCATATCTGCATTGTTTCCAAAACATATTACTGTCCCATATGAAAAAGGGTCCTGTCTTAGTTTTGACTTCTTAAAATTAAAATGTTCTTGCTGTTATATTATCCTTTGTTGGAATTACTTTTAAAAACTAAATATTTAAGCTGCAGGAGCAGTACTGCCAAAATGACAGCTAGAGGTTATTGTCTGAAATGTAGATTTTTTTTATTTATTGTGCAATTGTGAAGTCTTTACAAGTGCTAGACGATACAAAAATCCCCAAAATGAAATGTAGATAGTTAAGGACTCTATTACCTTGAATACGGCACATTACACTAGATTCAGCCATTACTAACAAGTCGATAAAATTAATTTCTCTATGACTTATTATAAGCGTTTAATTGCCAGATGCTCTGCAGGCAGCATAAACAAAAAAATCTTGGCAGTGGAAATACTAAGTACCAAAAAAACAATATTATTTCATAATGAATATTTAATGGTATTGTTTCACTGCATTGTATTTTGGCTGATATATAAGTTATATAATGACATAAATCAAGGTTAATATAGCTCTCAAAAAAAAAAAAAAAACACACAATATAATCAGTGACCTGTTTTGGGTTTCCTTCAAACAGACGACGAGCATTCGTAATTTTTGCCAACCAAGCTGTATAGAACCATGTGTGACTTACAATATTGAAAGCATCACATTACGTTGTCGTTGTGGTGTCAATTTAAAAGGGATGTTAACAAAATGTTTGTTCATCTGATTCAGCTGCAGAGGAAACCAGAGCCCAAAGAGGTGGACATCACCTACGGGAAGAAGGTGAAAGACTCCAGCTGCAGAGTGAAAACTACCAAGGAGGAGTGGAAAGAGAGGGAGGCGTCTACAACCCAAACAGTGCCAACACGCATTAAGATCTTTGAGGGAGGGTCAGTCAAGATATTACTTATCATAACACTTTCCATTTCTGCTGACAGTAATTACAGCAGCTATAATAGGCTGCTAGTAATTACACTATATTTCAGTCTTTGTTCTCTTTCCTATTCGGGATGTTTTTATGTACAGTATTTCTGAATAGAACTCTCTTTATTTTTTAGGTTCAAGTCCAATGAGGACTATGTGTATGTCAGAGGTCGAGGAAGGGGAAAATACATCTGTGAAGAGTGTGGCATTCGCTGTAAAAAGCCAAGCATGCTGAAAAAACACATCAGGACCCACACAGATGTGAGACCGTACATCTGCAGGGTGTGCAACTTTGCTTTTAAAACTAAAGGTGAGAATCCTCTTGGCTTATACATTTAAGAGTTTCGATATGTTGGAAGTCTGTAAGTGTTTATTTAGATCAATAGATCACAAAAATTGCCCATATTACCATACAAAATGCCCTTTTTTTTAAGAGTGCCTAGCATTTTTCCTATTTAGAGGTATCATTGTCCAAAATCAGCGTCGCAATCTGGCCTGCATGAATGTGAGAAAACATTGTTCAATATTGCAATAAAGATCTAAATTGTGATAAATAAATAAAACCAAAGAGTGCATATAAGCGCGTATAAGCCATAACTCTCAGTTTCTTTATCTGTCTGCTGTTCTTCATGTTTTACATAACACCTGTGCTTACATTATGTCCTTTCTAATCCAAAATAAATCCAAAAAACAGTCGTCGTCGTCCCCCCACTAGTCACTAATTTATCTGAAAGTAGCTAATAGTTAGCGCTAGCTTCATATGACTGCATTAAAACGATTTGAAAGATTGGCCATTATACACAGGCCTCCATAGAACTTGTAAAATGTACACATGCTGAGTGAGAAAGCATTGCTTGACGACAATTTAAAAGTGTTTAATTTTTGTATTGGAATGAACTCAGAACTTTGCGATGTGTTTATTGCTAATGCTCATGTTGCGAAAATGATAAAACCACGATTAGTTGCGCAACCCAAGTTCGATAAAGGATTTTCGCTCTTTGAAAACGGATCCATCCTCTTTGGGGTAGAAAATGAAATTTGCCAGCACATATCTCCTTAAATAATAGACACAGGTTTCCAGAGGAGTGGTAATGTTATAATTAAAAAGCACATCCAGAACGTATTTCTTGTTTCATCCTTTTACAGGAAACCTGACTAAACACATGAAGTCAAAAGCACACATGAAGAAATGTCTTGAACTGGGAGTGTCAGTGACATTGGATGACACAGAGATACAGGAACATGGTAAGATACTGACATAATATTCTCGCACATTCATGAATTACAGCTGATAAATCTAACTTAACTGGTGCGTTTGTCTCTGAAGTTGACGATAACCAAGAAGATTCCAAGTCAGAAGTTGTGATCACAACCAAACACCAGTTCTCAGATGCGGAAGACTCTGACGGCATGGATGAAGAAGCTGATGAAATCGACGAAGACGATGAGGAGGATGAAGAATACGAGGGTGACTCTACTCCAAAGTTGCGCTCAAGAAGCACAAGTCCTCAGCCATGTGGAGTTACTTCTCTGTCAGTCACAGCCACTGCTGCTATTCATGGCTGTTCCCTCACCTCTCTGCCTGACCCAGATGTTCGCCAACAGTCCTCAGGTATGCGGACTGGTATGGACCATAGACCTGTCCTCGCAACAGACCAGAGAGAGAAGTCCATGGATGAAGACTCTCTGGCTATGCTGTCTCCAGACCATGCCAGCTTTCTATTCGACCCCTATTCTTCTTGTCTGCTGTCTCCTGGTTGGGAGTCCCCGATCAGGGAGCCCTCCCCTTCACGTCTGCGTTACCCGTCCCCGAGGCGAGAAATCTCCCCTCGTGGTCGCTCCTCTCCCAGATGGGATACCTCCCCACTTAGGCCGGGTTCGCCCAGCTTGACACCCATTCAGCACCTCTCCCCAGCATCAATTGAACATCCCATGTCTCCCGGAACAGAGCTGGCTGGAAGGCCATCAATCAGAGGCCGGCAAAGAGTTGTGCTTAGGGCAGTTTCCCCACGCCGAGGTTCACACCAACACAGAGGAATCAGCGATAAAACCAGACACCAGGCAAAGATGGAAATGGCTCAACAACAAGTACGCTTTGATATGGAAATGGTATGTACCATGATAAGCCAAGTTCAACTATGTTGTAACAAATTGTTAAAATCTTGCAATTAATTTCGCAGAAGCTCCTGTAAAAGTACGATAAATTAAGATACGATACACTTTACTGTCCCCTCGGGGAAAAATGTGTCTTCCCAAGTGCTGCCTTTATCTTAGTCAATAAATGAAAACAGTAGAAACTAACAAGACACATGTAAACAGAAAATCCCAAACAAAAGCATACCAAAAACACAACAACATATTATGCCAATTACCCATATTTCACAAGATCTGCATACAACCCAATGTAATTAAGAGAAAATATTTAAAAAAAACATCAAAAAGCATAAAGTTTTGTCTGTGTAGAAAAAGTTTGAATAGTATGAATAATCCCTATCTAATTGGTGGTCTGCGATGTAGAAACTTTTTAATGTTGACCTAAATAATGCTGTGTTCATCACATCTCTGCATTTTGCTTACTGTGTTATATTTACCCATGAGAAATCATCTCAGCGATGTTGAAGCTGCTCCTGACGCTGCCAATATGTCTTTTCAGGATCAAAGGAGCAGCTTGGCTTCCAGTCTGCCTGTTGCTGCCAGTTCTCATCACCAGAACATCCTCAGCCACCTCCCACTTCACTCCCAGCAGCAGGCCCACAGTTTGCTCCCCGTTGTTCCCGTCGGAGGCCTCCAGATGTTACACTCTCCGCCTTCGTCCAGCACTGATGTCACTAGTTCCTCCGCGCCAAGCCCCCAGAGCAGCGAGGGCCAGCGTTGCAGCAGCAGGGAGGGATCTGTCCAGGGGCTCGAGAGCGGAGGAGAAGACATCAGAAGCCAGAACCAGCTGTCCCCCGAACAGGCCGCTCAGGAGAAAGCCTTCAACCCCAGCAGCAGGGACAGTGGACAGGAGGAGAACGTCCAGACCTGCTTGAAAGCCATCGCCTCGTTAAAGATTACTACAGAGGACCCTCATTGAAACCTCTTTTTGTGTCTTTTTGATTCGACACAGGAACAGACACCTCTCTGCCACATCTGCAACCTTGTTGTCCTCTGCCCTTTAGGCATATAACTCCATCTTTATCCCATTAGAGGCAATATAACAACACTTCCTCTGGTCTTGAACACACTCCAGACAACTCCTTTTACATCTGGGTTGACATCAAACCTTCAGAGTGAAGAAGAAACCTTACCTGTCTGATGTGCTCTTCTCTTCAGAGACTCTTTCAAATGATTGGACGAGCAGCAGGATGTCTTGGGAGGGGGGGGAAATCATTATTGGGTGCAGGTGCAATATGGAAAGATATTATGCTAATATGCCTTTGTTTGATGTAGTTTGCGTACAATTGCACATAAATTATATTTATGGATTCTGTACAAATGTCCTTAACATATACTCCTTCTTAGATGCATACAAACAGTGTATTTTACTGTACGTGTACTTTGAAAAATAGACTGTTGTTTAACGTAATCATATCAAGATGTGATGCAGTAGCGCAGTAAATAAAGACTATTTATAAGGGGGGAAAGGATGTGTACTATAAAACAGTCTGACCAAATTTTAAGTAGATGCTTCTTGTGCAGTTTGGTGCTTTTAATCAAGCGGCAAGGGTTTGTGCCTTTACTTTTGCTTTTCATGGCTCTGTTATCAGAAGGTTGTTGTTGAACAAGGAGAAACATGTCGAGGTATTCTTTATTCAGAAGTGTCTGCGGCGTCAGAGACACCTTTAAAAGGAAAGCTTTTTTGTTGTTTTTTTTTCTGCCAGTTCTGCTGACAGACGGTTGCAGCTTCATTTATGTGAAACAATCTTAAATAATGTATCCTTCGTTGCATTTCTCTTAATGTTGTGGTTTTTATCTTGGTATAAAAAATGCATGGGATTTGCTATTGCACAAAAAATAGAGGAAGTTAATATGTAATTATGAATACTGTAAAATGTATTTATATATTAGAACGTGAGCACTTATTGATACTGGTAAATATTTGACTACTATTTATATGGTATATCTGTACTTATGCAGCAGTGATGCAGTTATGCAGTGAGCCACGCTGGCATTGCTTTTGATCTCATGTATTTATGCTTTTTATTAAACAGCTTTCTTTCCCTCTCAGATACAGATGACCAGAAGCATTTTATGAGTTTTGACGATGCACTTTCATCCTTTCATCTTTGATGTTTTCACTGACATGGTCAAGTGGAAACAGGGGGGAGTAAAACATGTTACGTTCTCTCGTGGTTTTGAAACATTCCAGTTGTTTTTTTTGTTTTTTTTCCACGTTTCTCATTTTGTGAAACATGTTGCACACTATTTCAAGGGGCTATGATGATCAGACGAAAGTGTGTGTTTTCTTGCATTCAAAGTGTAACTGGATAAATCAATATCACTTACTGTTAGTAATGCTAAAGTAATGATGTTAACAGCGTGAGTTGGTTGACTTTACCTGTGGCTCAACCCAAATTGTAAGTAATCATTCACCAAATGCATTACTTCTTCTTTGTAAATATATGTGTATTTGTATTATTTAAACTATTTTTGCAGTGTTGAATTCTGAAAACTTTTTAAAGCAGATTGTTTATATCTCTTTAAGGGGTGAAATGCCTGCAGTTGACGTAATGGAAGTGTAATGAGAGGCGAAAATAGCACAGTGTTGATCCCTAACAGTGTGTCACATCTTTAAAAAAAAAAAAAGAAAAGAAAAAAAAAGTGTATTCACATCACTTCTCCAAGTGGTTATGTCACCAGTTTGAGAATGAATTTCAAAATCAGAAAACACTTTGTTCACTCATGTTTACATAAAAAAAAAAAAATTCAAAGGTGCACTGCTTTAATTTGTTTCCCTTTCTGAAGATGTATGTAGCTTTTTGATTTCATGGTAATGTCATTTTGTTTGTCGTGGTAAAGATGCAGAGTGCTCACGAAATGTGAAGGGAAAAGTGAAGCCTTCTATTTGCTTTTGCATACAGTATGTATACAGATTGTGTTTTGTTTTTATTGCATATTCATAATGACTGAACTGCATTGTGCCTCTCATGTCTATGAAATTCCCTGTAAAACACACAGAGGACGAATCATTTTTACCTCTCAGCTAAATTCTTTTGAGGAGGGAAAACCTCAGTAGCCAATTTGTGTTTAGCTATTTGCATCAAAAACCGGCGAGTCGAGACGGAGTGCCTCTTTTATGCTATGAGGACTTTATTGTTTGGTGCTCTACTTTTTCAAATTAAATTCAAAGTTGTTTCAAAAGAATATACTTCTGAGTCTGACCCAAGGATGTGTGTTGCAGCTTATTTCACGTTCTCGACGTTGTTATTCAAAATGACTTGCATACCTTCCATGATTGTTTAAATTGGAGCACTAACAGGAGGGGCTTTCAGAACAAATCCTTCACTTTTTATCTGGAGGGGGGGCTTTGGAGGGAAAACTATCTCTAGAGTGAAAAATTGCAGCAACTCCTACCAGTGACACCCTCTGGTGAAAAATGATTACTGCAGTCATAACATGGAACAAGAACAAAAAAAAAATAAATGAACACTTCCAAAAATAGCTCTCACCTTGTGGATAATATTCATACATTTTCAGGATGCATCAAATTCAGCAAACCAGCAGCGTGTTCCGGCAGCACAAAACGTGTTCTCCACCTTGAGTACTGAAGGTGTTATAGGCATACATAAAGCAGGGGCACGACTGTGAGCTTCTCTTGGGGAGGAGGTCTGTTCTAATTCTGGCCAATCAAAGGGACAGTTAATTTTCTCTGCTGCTCAGTGACTCGGCCTGTCAGGCCCATTTGTTAGAATAATTATATGGCTGTTAACAGCATCCCAGCTTAAAATAAAATTAGTGCTGCATTGGTTTAAAGCAGCAGAGGCATCGCATAAAACCACTGCATAAGATCTCAACAGAAAAACCTTTGGATGACGAAACATTTAGATTGCCCTCAAACTGTTACTTCATGTTAAACTCCGAGGTCTTTTGCTTTTTAGATTACAATCAGGCGACTGTGGTTTAGTGGGTGAGGGGTCCTGGACAGAGACAGAGACACACACAGTATCTCTGTCCTCCCTCTCTCTGCTGAGAGTGAGCCGTGCTCCTCTGGTCTATTTTGAGGTGCTCTTATCACAGCTGTTGTATCTGTGGTGGCAGCCTGTCCAAGCCCCTCGACACTCTTCCTTTTCCCTCTCTGGCCCTTGGTGCTGGTAAGACCCTGTTTGCTCACTATCCTGCTTCTTCAGGAACATTTACTCTCCAATAGCAGAGAAATAACCTTTAAATTATGTGATGGTTTCCAAACTTCTTCTTACACTAAAAAAATGTACTAATAACTGCTTGAATTGAATGACTTTCTAAAACTTTGTTAAAAAGGAGAATGAGTTCAATCATCTGAGTGTTGCCTGTGTGACTAAGAGAAGAGATTCATTTGTGAAGGATTAGACGTCCTTTTTCATTTATGGATCTGATTGTACACCCTCACTCTGCACATATCAATACTGCCTTTTCTATCTGTCATGTATTTTCAGTTGAATTTCCATTTGGATCTCTGCCTGCTTTGGAAATATTGAATATAGTAGGGGTCACTTATGTAACGCTGATATTTTAATAGTTGTAAATGCAGCTTTTGAATGCACAACCGATGACATTGACATCAATAAGAGTGGATTAGAAATAAATAAATAACTTGCCCATATAAAGAAGTTCTTAAAATAGCCTGTGGGCTCTGGAACAGGTGCCATGTGCTCTGCTTGTGAAAGCTCAGGCAGTGTGAAGGCTGCACTAATTTTATGCACGTAAACAGGCTCTGGCTTTGAGCCTGTATAACACAACAAGGACAGGCACTAAGGCACCATATTACTTACTCAGTGTGGTACAATAATATGCTTTTCTGTCACCTAAATTGAACAGGGATGATTCATTTTTTCTTCTAAAAAGGCAAGATTTTTTTCTTCAACTGGACATTGTCAAAGATGAAAAACTCAATGTCTACAGCAGCAACAACTAAAGTATCTCATTGGGCTCCTTCAGTAGAGAATAAACCAGTGTTTGAAGTGCCTCAAAGACCCCATGTTGGTGCTGCTTTAGAGTGATCGATGGAAATTTCTATAGTTTATAAAATGTGTGATTAGTTTCCTGATTGATTGACTTATTGTTTGGACTAAAAATATTAAAGAAGTGAACAATTCCTTTTAAAAAATCAAGGTCAGGTATCGAACACTGCTTTAGTAAAATAATCCAAACACCAAAAATATTCTGGATTACAGAAAAAAAGCATTAATTCTACAAGTAAAAGAGTTAAAATGTAAAGTCTTACACTTTAAGCAACAGTTTTTTCCAATTTTCCAAGCAAACACTTGCAACCAATGTTGATATCTTTCTATTCATTCATTAATTGGCAGATGTATCAGTTACAGTGCCGTCTTTACAGTAGGAAAAACATAGGAGTAAATTGTAAAATGTTACACTGTCGCAGGCTTACTCAGGCACTTTTCACATCATTATTTTTATGCGTGCTTTCCCTACTATTAAAAGTGACAATCTCTGATGTGAAACAGCCCGTTGCGTTGCTTTTCTTTGAGACAAAAATGAGCTAATCCCTCTTCAATTAACAACTTAAAGGTGACATTGATAAGATAAACACTGGTTGGTCCAACAGAGGGAGATTAAGTGACTAATGTTGACTAAAGACAAACATATAATGATACACCACGATATCTGATTGACTGAAGAATCATAATGCCTCTAATACAAAGTGCAGGATTTAGATATTTGTTCACTGCTTCTTCTCTGAATTTCATCATCTCGCTTTCAGCTTCTTCTTTGACCATTCATGTTACCCTCATTCATGTCATAAGCACTGTGAGGACTCAGGATGTAGTGGCGTCGTGAAATTGTCAGGGAAATCTGTACAGAGTGCCGTAAATGTTTTTACATTTTTAATACCGATATGTGGCAACAGCAATACTATAATTTTATCAAACAAGTCAAGACAGTGACATATTCCTGTACTGATATTTCTAGTTCCAAGTGTCTTTCCTTTTGTGCTTGCTAACTGTTTTTATTGAATATTGAGAGGACATAAGAAAACAGATCAGTGTTTATTATGAGAGAGCAATCGCTTGGGCCAGGGTGAGAAAAGCATCAAATTGATTACAGAACCAAACTGCTTTCCTCTCAGTGCTCGCTCAGAATAATGGAGGCTTGTCAGGAGAGCATCCCTGCACCCATTGGTCCTGAGGCATCGCCAGCCCAGGGTCACCACATTGACCTGACAGAAGACCTGGCCCAGCAGCTGGAGGACATCATTAGCACCTACCAGGATGCAGAGATTCCCGCTGAGCCAGAGGACACGGAGGAGGTCACAGCCGTCAAAGAGACAGACTCCCGCAAGGACCAGAAACTGGAGAAGAAGATGCTCAAAAACCTGGGTATTTGTGGGTTTTTTTGTCTCCTCAAAATGTCTTTATTGATTTGAGCTGAAATGGGTTTCATTCAGCTCAGTCAGCTAAAGTCCAAGTAGTACTGAAACTGATAGGTGCGTAAGCAGAGCTGAAATGCGTGTAAGTGCATCCATCTGCAAAAGACGAGAAGGTAAAATAGTATTTCCACATTCCTTTTATAGTGATGGACTTCTTGTAATCCTGGAGAAGGATTCCTAAAAATGACTTGTGTATCTATCAGATGATGAATAATTTAACCTCTTTTTTTTTTACACAGTAAATACAGCACAGTATATCATTGTGAGTTAATCTCAGTCACTTTGTGCTCTGGGCCATTTAAATTAAATCAAGCTCAAACCTGACTTGACTGACGTGAATTTCACTGCGGCTATTCAGGGAAGGAAGCCATGCTGCTGATGCAAAGCTTGAACAAACTCAACACTCCAGAACAGAAACTGGAAGCCATCATCAAGAAGCACGCTGAGCTGGTGAGTGGACGATAACAAGGAATTTGAAATTTGAGAAGAGAGAAAATACAAGTGATTTGTATCTCTACTAGGCCTTTGTGATATGAGAAAAACCTGCGATATGTGATAACATTGTTCTATATTGCGATAATGATATAAAGTGCCGTAAATGGAGAAATATTAGTTAGTTATGTGTATCCAATTTTCTTAATGTTTTTGTTTTTACAGTGCAAATTGTTTCTCCCAAATTTGAAATTAAAAACAAAAAGCAATATTTGTTTCACCACTAAATGAATCTGAGGATAGCTGATAGCGTGCTCAAGCTTCATCTGACTGCATCAAAATGGTGTGAAAGAACAAACATCATGCCCAGCTGTCCATCTGACAATCAAAATGTGTGCATGCTCAGTGAGCACTGCTTGTTTACCAAAATCATTTTTAGCAAAAAAATTCAGACTTCTGCAATGTTTTAATGCAAACGCTCTAATTGCAATAATAGTGACATCTCTACCCTTATGGGCACATGGTGGATTTTTCTGTGTCTTTGCAGTTGGAGGAGCATCGGAGTGATCAGAAGCAGCTTAAATTCCTGCAGAAGAAGTTGCTCCAAGTGATGAAGGAGAAGGATCAGCTGCAGAGCGAGCACAGCCGCGCCGTGTTAGCACGCAGTAAACTGGAAGGGCTCTGCCGAGAGCTGCAAAGGCACAACAAGACCTTGAAGGTACTTCAGCTTAATCTCTTACAAGGATGGTTTCTAATCTGCTGAAATCAACATTTGCCGTTTGTTGTTTTTTGGTGTGGGCCGGCTGTTGTTACCATATGTTGTGCCCAACAGGAGGTGACATCAGCTGACACCAGAGATCAACCATTATGTCAGAGCTAAGGCTATGACCTCTTAAACCGCCCCACCCACATCTCGTGCTGCAAAGACATTCAAAAAAGCAGATTTCATTTGTAATTCTAGTGAAGGGGTCTAATGGTTTATTAAGTCAGTGGCCAATGAGCAATAGATTGATTTTTGGGAAAAAGGAAGAAAAATCTTCAATATATTTAAAGATCTAGAGAAGTCTAGTAGGGTATATTTTTGTGGCTTTTTATGCTTTCATTTGAGAGGCAGGACAGTGGATATAGTCAGAAATCAGGGAGAGAGATAGTGGACTGGCATGCAGGAAAGAAGCCACAGGTCTGATTCAAACCCTGGACTTCCCGCTTAGAGGAAAACCGCCTCTGTACAGTGGGCATGCAAACTAACCACAAGGTCACCGGCACTGTCTTAGAATATCATATTCCCCCTCGGGCTTGTAAATGATTTTCTCTTTATTAGTTTGTGAACTGGCTCTTTTTGTCATTCTGTTGTTTGCAGGATAGAACTTTTTTGTCTGTTCACTGTTTAATCACATATTGAACATTCAGCTCTTTGTGATACTTCCACTTAATTTGGAAATCCAATTTCAAATAGATTGTTTGACTTGACAGTTTGTAACTACTTATTACGAGTTAAAGAGACATAACACCGTTTCAGAGTTCTTATCTGTGAGGGTTTACTTCTCTTCTTTGAATAATGTGTCAGAAATTGGAATATCTTCCAGTTATGGATCTGACAAAATGAGCAACCTGAAATCACCTTCGCTTTTGGAAGTTATGTGAGAAAAACAACACTAAACTCAAAAACTATCAGCAGGTAAATTGATAAAGAAACTTGAGCAACTTTGGGTTTATTTGGGTTATTGACAAAATCACCTAAGGCTTTAGGGAACTTTTATGGTCTTTTTTTTTTTTTAACCACTTACTGAAAAAAGAATGTCCAAGTAAACGTATTCATTATTCAAAAAAGATGATAAATAAATAAATGGACAATGAACTGTATTGTTAGCGGCAGCTCAAATAACTTCACACTTTTAGAATTTAGCTCCCTGGTGTGCACTTACAGGCACTCTAGATTTATTATTTGTATTTCTAAACTAACAGTTTTCTTATTACTTCACACCCTTGGAATGGCTTCTATTTGGGCCAGTACTTAAGTAGACGGGTAATATGAAACCACAGAAAACTTTCAGAAACAATGGGTGCATCCACAGTTCCACATTGAGAGTAAAGTTAAGCAATGCACTCTTCCTGAAACAAGTGAAAAAGCTAAAGATGCCCCTGGTTTCGTAGCACATAGATAAAAAGGTTATATCTGTCTATATCCGACCTGCAGGAAGAGACCCTCCAGAGGTGCAGAGAGGATGACCTGAAGAGGAAAGAGATCACAACCCACTTCCAGGGGACGCTGAGTGACATACAGGCCCAAATCGAGGAACACAGCAGCCGAAACACCAAACTGTGTCAGGAGAACAGCTCTCTGGCAGAGAAACTGAAGGGGCTCATTTCACAATATGACCAGCGAGAGTCGGTACTGACCCTGCCAAACACATACACAAAGTTATATATACCACAATCTACAACATGCAAACCTCCCTGACACCACCTGAACTGTTCTTATGTAAAGTCTCGTAACATCTGCCAGCTTCAAGCCCATGAATTATTTGCACATTTCACCCATTCTTACATTTATGAGCTGCTGTATTTGTTTTATGTGGCCAAGGCGCCCTGAGCGAGAAACGAAACAGCTTTGGGTGTGAAAACGACTCGTAAATTCTCCTGATTGTCTTCCAGAACCTGGAAAAGGTTTTCAAACACAGAGACCTGAAAGAGAAGCTGTTGGAAACCAAACTCACGCAGGCAAACATGATGCTGAAGGAGGCCGAGGAGAGGCACAAGCTGGAGAAAGAGCTTGTATGTATTTTGTTTATAAGATTTGTCGATTGATAAAAGCACATCCTATTTGCTGTTCTATTCCCCTGATGCTCATTGTTACTGAACATTTCATTATTCCACAGATGCTAAAACAGGCTGTGGAGTATAAAACTCAACTGAAAGCCCTGAGGGGACAAGAGAGTGATATGAGGACCCAGGTACAGTAACACAGCAACATGGGGTTTTTTTTACCTCTCTGGAGACTTGTATAATATTCTTCTATTATTTCTCCTCAGCTCGATATGTACTCAAGGAAGTTTGATGAGATCCAGGGCACGGTATCAAAGAGCAACAGTGTCTACAGCGGCTTCAAACAGGATATGGACAAAGTGAGAGCTGCTTCACTGAATGTTTGATATCAGCTTCTTGGTTATGGTTGAATTACTTTGTTTATCTGAAAATAAAACATAATAAATACAGTCATAAGAGAGACAAATCCCATGAGATCAACACCAACAATGACAAGCTGTACAATCCTGCACTGTACTGCGGGAGCTATTTTTAAACTTGGCTTTGAATGTGCATTGTGTAACGTGATTTTTTTTGTGTTTGTGTGTGTGTGTGTGTGTGTGTTTGTGTTGTAGATGGCCAAGAAAATGAAAAAGCTGGAGAAGGAGTGTCAGTCTTGGAAGACTCGCTTTGATGGCTGCAACAAGAGTCTTGTTGACATGGTGTCAGATGTAAGAGATGTTGTTCGGAATACGAAAGTGTTGAGTCATATATACACACGCACTCCTGAAAATTTCTAGAAACTTCAGGCCGGCTGCCCCTGAAGTCTTCCTGAGACTAGCCCTGTCGGACAGGAGGGAGGAGAGAGTCTCAGGAGACATGACGTAAAAAAGAAAGCAAGGAATATTAATGCTACTTATAGTTCGACAAATTCAAGATATCAAAACATAATGAAGCAGTTGAGAGATTTCCTCGGTCGCAGAATAACAACTTAATCACCCCCTCCTTGTGAATTTTCCTGAATATTTCCCGCTGCGTTCTTACATTTTTAAGTTTACTATGTAGCTCGCAGATATTGCACAAATTATTGTTAAGTCGGAGTGAAAAATGTGCCTGTACACAAGCAGCTCATCCCACACATTTTGGAAGTTTTCAGGAGTTTTTGTGGCTATGTCTAAATGAGGCTTTTGGTTATTTCATTACTGATTGACTTCCCTTCATTTAACGCTGTTTTCCATTACTCTTTAAAGAAAGCAATCAAGGAAAAGGAGTTTGAGCTTGTCACTTCCAAGAACCAGAAGCTTGAGAATCTATGCAGGGCTTTGCAAGAGGAGAGGAAAAGTCTATATGAGAAGGTGCAGGGAGCCGGAAGCCAACTGGACAGCAGCACTACTGAACCAACAGAGAAAGAGTGCCCTGAGGTGCTGGAGACCCCGAAAGACCCAAAGGATGACCAACCCGCCCAGAAAGCTGAAACCCCTGAACCTGAACCTGCGACCACTGCTGGGAAACAAACAGTTGAATCTCCGCTCAACAAGGAACTGGCTAAACTCAAGTCCGAGCAGGCCCACCTGAAAGAGATCGCCAGTTCTTTCACCATCTCTCATGTTGTACCGACAGAAACACTCGCCAGCCAATCACAAGGACTCTCTGAGGGCGCCCAGGAGCCAGAGGAGCATCACATAGAGGAGAGCAACGGCGAACACCTTCCGAAGGTCGAGGAGGACAAATTCCAAGATCAAAGGGATCTGGAAATGGAGTCCGTTGATTAATGCTGCGACTGCTGTGAAAAAAGCAAATATAATTCATGTGAGATTCTTAGCAATAAAAAGAAAAATGCTGGCTTTGTGCTCAGTGTCTGCTCCTCATGTGTAAAGATTTAAGAGAAGGTTAATTTAAGTCTCTGCAAAAAGCTGCCAAAAAACACTTAACAATTCAAAGCTTTTTTAACACATGGACCCAAAGTTAAAGAAAGTTAAGAACATTTATATCCTTTCCTATGTCTAACATTTAGACTTACAGAGTGGCAAATGGCAAGAAGTTATCTTACATGCCCATTTACAGTAGTTGAAAATTCCCTAAAGTTTTTGAGCATTACCAGGATGTTTGTCGGACAGAAATTTGATAAAGCAGATATAAATCAGAAAGCGATCCTTGGTGTGATTCAGCAATGGTGTTATGAAGCAGTGTGTCTCCCAGGCTTCCTTTCCTCTCAGCATTATAACAGCAGCATGACAGCAACGCTAACAGTGATCTGCACTGCAGTTGGTTGACAATGTATGATGAGGTTCCCTTTTCTTTAATAAGGCTATATGTTTAAGAAAGCAATCTTCTGAGTGCCTTTGAAGGGTCATAACATTAAACAATCAGTGTGCAATCCAAATGAAGAAGCTCTGTTTACATTCCAATATGAGTAACGAATTCAGCCGCCATATTATTAATAAATGGATTTGTTCCCCTTTTTTTAATATGTATCAATATTCTGCTCTAAAATCCATTATCAGCCCGGCTCTTGAATTTTCCACATAGAAAAAATGATATGTGGCCCTCTCACACGGCTGACTGGCCTAAAACCTTCCTGATTCATAATCAATACAAATATTAACAATTGTATCAGCACATTTCTGGTTGTTCTATAAACAGTCAAATGTACAAGATTTAGTTTAAAAAAAACCTGATAAATTAACTTTTATTCCTAAACTGTATTTCAGCAAGAGACATCCAATCCCAATTTAGACCCCCAATTTGGACCCTAGACAGAATTTCTCTTCACATCTTGACCCAAAATAATTTGACATTTTTGCATCTGACTGTCGTCTCTCTATATAATACGCAGCAGAGGCTCATGGTTACTGTAGTATCTAGATGGTGCGATAATATTGTAGCTTGTTGCATGAGCATTACTGTCATAAAGGAGCCAATTCTCCTCGCCCCCTTATCTGTGCAGATCAAGTGCAACTACTGGAAGTTTCATCGTATCCAGCATCTTCAGTTTTCCTCTTTGATTGAGCTGCTTTAATTTATACCGCCTTATGCTGCAAGGAACAACTATTGATGGTCATACTGTATTTTGCATGCTAGTGCAAGCTAGTATGCCTAAATGTATCTCAACCCAGTATTTTTGTACTAATCAAGATGTTATTTCTACAACCCAAGATACATATTGGTCAGATTTTAAGTGGCAAAAGAGGAG
This sequence comes from Labrus bergylta, assembly GCF_963930695.1. Lineage (NCBI taxonomy): Eukaryota > Metazoa > Chordata > Actinopteri > Labriformes > Labridae > Labrus > Labrus bergylta. Next base: position 17,679,011 of record NC_089212.1, on the reverse strand, counting down.
TCAACCTACATAAAGTAAAATGGGTAATGAAAAGAATTCACTGACTAAGCTCGAAGAACAAACTACACAATCATTCTCACAAACTGTCTCCTTCTTAACTGGACTTCACGTGTAGTGTTAGGGGGAACAACCCTTTAAACTGAGCTTCAACAGCAAATCTGCTATTTGCACATAAACCCAAAGTGGACTTTGAGAGGGAGTCAAGCTTGTCGTACTCTAGTGAACGGATAACATTTGATATAATCTCACGAAACAAACCGAGAACCACACCGAAGCAGAAAATGGCTTTTAGAGCAGACGCCACTGCAGCATCTTGTTCAAAAGCTCTCACGGCTTTTGTTGAAGACGGAAAAGCTCTGCTGGACCTCGCCAAGAAGGAGAGCAGTGAAGGTAGGAAGCTTTTTATGCCAGACAAGTGCACATAAAAATAGTCATGCAGATACCACGTTGGACAGTTGGCATGTGGTTTTATAGGTCTGACCCTGAGTCGAGGGGCTGCAGGCGGCCTGTCAGTCATTAGACATAAAGAATAAACGCAACACACTGTTACACGCTAACTTCATTTACTTTTCCTAACTCAGGCTCACTACAGGAATTCATCAGGCAGAAAATCCGCATAGAGCAACAACAGTCACTGCTGGGTCTGATTGAAGCTGGTGCAGTTTTGTACAGAAGGTTATGAGTACAACACATAATATGACTTCATGAGCTTATTGTACAGCTACACAGATTCAACTTTGAGCTCTGCGACTCATAGAGATAAACTGTTAGCTTCTGTTTTATGTTTCTATTGTCAGTTTGTGTGTTCAAAGGAAAAAGGATGCAGAGGACCCGTGGAGAAAAAGCACTCAGTAAGACCTAATGAGCTGAAATGATTTAACCAATCCAATTTTGAAACCAATTCATTAACGTAAGACGAAATTACAAATGTAATAACTTTTGGGTTTTCCTAACATGACACAAAACATTCTCGAGTTTAAGCAGACTAATTATGATAAACTTTTCTTGGTTACTCGCTGATAGTAAGTCAATCACTGAGCTCTGCTTTGTTGAAGTTGAATTAATTATCTGATGGTAAGTTAGCCCGGCTCATCCAAAAATGACGTTTCAAAGGTTTTTTTTGTTGTTGAGGTTATTTGAATAATTTTATCCTCTGAATTATGATAAAAATCATTAAACAATCTGGACTCACTCAGGCTGCTAGAACTATTGTAATTGACATCCTGATTTAGTAAAAATCAACCTAGTGACTCCAAATAGTCATTTGGAGTCAATTTAAAAAGAAAATCTTCACGTGCATTCATATCTTTCCATCATAAAATAACAGTCCCAACAAACTGAAACCATATTTTAAAAGATCTTTTTTATTGCTTCTCCAGCCGTGCAACTCTGCAGGGTGCTTTGCAGGACTTTCGGGAATTAGAAGTGAGTTCATAAATTATTATCGGATATTAAAAAAAACAAAAACATTTCTGTCTGAGTGTTGAGTCTTTACTGACTGTGGCTGATGTCGTGCAGGTGCAGTGGGATGCCTTTCTGCAACATTTGGATGATGAGTTACAGCTAGCTGCTCAAACACTGGATGATACCGAGCAGATCAAATGTATTTCACCTGATACATCTCTAATCGACGCCAGAACAGGAGAGTATGTGGGATGAATTTTTGTCTTATTATGTAATCATTCTTGTTATGAATTCAAACTCAACACAGTGCAAGTTTAAATTAGACAGAACTACAACATTGACACTTTGGCTGCCAATTATAATAATAATGATATAAGCCTTTTGCTCTACCTTTAATGACAGAGAACGTGACAGTGCCTCTGTTTTTGAATTGTAATCTGTGATCACAACTTCTGCACTTTATCTGTGAACCAATCAGCACATTTTAATTGTAGTTGCTCTTAACTTATTGTTTGTAAACTCTTTCTTAATCATGTAATCTTTATTATGACCTGTGCTGCTGCCCTATTGACCAGGTCTAACCTATGAAAGAGATCTTGGTCTCAAAGGGTTAATTACCTTGTTAATTACCTCGTTTCATGCAAAAGGGGCAGGAATTAATTTTTTCTAATGTCCTTCACATATTTGTTGAAATCCCTGTCACTAATGTATTGTTTTAATTCCTAAAAAGTGGGCACAAAATGAGAGTAATGCTTTATGTTTTTGTTCTGTCCTGCCAAAACTATTGTGTTGTTGTCACTTATTTTGCACAGAAGAATTGTACTTTATTTTGTAGAAAAGTGACATTAGAGAAATATTTTGGGAGAGGTCAAAAGATCCTGCTAGTGTTGATCCGTCAGTTCTCCTGTCTACTGTGCCGTCTCCATCTGAAAGAGCTGGAGAAACATCAGGTAAACAAGACTGGAGACTTAATATTAAAAACAATACTTCATGTTTTATAGATAAAACAAAGACAAAGGCTTTAAGTCTACACATTCAGATTGAAGCCATACCAGTGCCAGTATTATGCCAACATATTGAAAATATATTTGAAAATTCATGTTTGTTCTTGCATAAAAAACAGATGTTTGATGCTCTATGATGTTTCTAGACTATTTAATTTTCATTTGAAACAGATATTTCAGACCTCAGTATAAAGAAATAAAACAATCATGCAATCTTATGAAAACACATTGTGTGCATTTTTACAATTCCCGGAGTAAAATCATGAAACAGTGACTTCAGTGACATTTCCTCCTGTATACATACAAAGACTACTAGTGTGCTTTTACAGTTTATTTAGTGGAGAGATGTTTGGTATGATTGAAAAATTGAAAACTTAAAAGTGTTTAAAGAATTTTATCAGATAAAAAAGATAAGCCCTTTTTTATATGCTATGCTGTAAATGATAATCTTTTACATTTTTTCTCCATCACTTTTAAAATTGATTTACAAGTGCTCTTTCAGAACATTGGTTCATAATCAACTGATCATGGGTAAATGATTTCTCTCCGTTTGCAGACTGATAACAGTGAAGTTAATAAGTTCAGTATTATCAGAAAGAGAAACCTGAAACGTTACTGATCAAATTCTTTCTTTTAAAGCTAGAGAACACGTCAGTTTTGAGGGATGGATCCTAGAAGTGATTATTGTTGTTTCGTTCTCTGTTTAATACAGCCAGGAGAACAGAAGCGTTTAATCACTAAAGGGTCATGACATCCATGAATTAGACCACTCTTTATGATGCTTTTATCACCCTTCTATCACAACAGTTGTAAAATACAATCTGATATGAATCTAAATTGTCACTGTATATGCCTTTTTTTCAGCGCTCCCTGGATTCACACTCAATTCAAGTGTTGGTCATTTCATTTGGCTGTCAGGAGGGAGCTTCTCACTGGCTGAAGGAGACCGGCTGTCAGTACGACATGCTTTTGGATTCTGACAGAAAGGTCAGAGGTCATCAACACACAATGATAATACAGAATGCGCACTTCATAATTAGGTTGTCTGACTCTTTGATACCTTAATAAGATCCTTAAAGATTACAGACATACGCTCAGCTCCACTTTCGGTCAAACAGACATTTATCAAAAATAAATGTCAGATAGCAAGTTTTTTAGAGCCCCAACTTTGGACCCAGGGCTTATTATCGATAATTGATAGGAATTATTTTTTTATTTTAGTAGCACCTTTATTTTTTTAATGATACTAATACTTTTAACATGTTGTTACTTTTCTGTGACGATAAACAAAGATAAACATTTTAGCTTTCACTCAGTTTCTATGTTCTTCCTCTTTTACACAATGCTTGTGTTTGAAACAGGTTCCTCCTCAATCAAAAAATAATTCCAAGAAGAATTTTTTCCACAACTAAATGATTTTGAATTAGTCTGAGGGTAGCTCATTAGCTAATAACTGGCCTGAGCTACATCTTATTGTGTCAACAATAGTTTGAAAGCATGGCCTTCATCCAATGGGTAAATTTGCTACGTCCTGAGTGAAAAAGCTGTGCTGGTTTACATGAAACAGTTTTCTTATTAATTGCAATGTGTTTATTGTGAAGGCTCATGCCTACAACTGAGATATGTCAAATAATAGTGCATCACTTTAACAGAAAGATTTATTGATTATCATTTTATTTTAGTACCGGGTATCAGGTATTGTGACAATCTGACTTGACACTTCACTACTCTGTTGAGCTTGCAGATGTACACAGCATTCGGCCTCGGAGCATCGTTGAAGAAAGTGTTGAGCTTCAGTAACATGCTGCTCTATGCTGAATATGTGGTGGACAACATGGAATTTCCAAGAGGCCTTCCCTCCATTCAAGATGACATGTTTCAGGTAAAAGGATGCTCGCTGCTTCATGTTCAAACAAGAACATTTTAGAAGGAAGAAGCAGAAAAAGTGGTGTTTAAGCACTGATTACTACACCAGTTAACAGGCATGTGCACACAGACAAAAAAAAAAGGCCTTGTGCTCCTGCTGTTTGCCCTCTGCAAAGTATCCCCCTTTATTTCCTGGCCTGCCGAACATTTAATCTTATTTTACCAAATGTAAAATAAGATCAGGTCAGGAGATATGTGATAAAGGCCAGTGTGATGCCCTCTCCTCGATCTTCTTTCCTGCTGCAGCTGCAAGCACATACGCGAACATGCATGCACACATGCACAGGCACTACGTCAGTGTTATGATAAGCAATGCATTCATCTATCTTTGTAAGTGAGGGAAAACAGACATCTAAGTTCAGATATAAAGGTTTTTTTTTTTTATGTTATACTGTCTCTAAAGATAACGTCCTCATATGGTCCTTTAATGATTTTGCTTCCTCTGTGTTTTTCAGCTGGGAGGCGACTTTGTTGTGGACGAACATGGGAGGGTGCTGTTCTCTTACTGCTGTCAGAGTCCCATAGACAGACCCTCAGTGGAGGAAATTTTATCTGGACAATAAAAATATAACACTCCTTAATGAACAACACTGGTCAAATTTAGGAGAACATAATTAGCAAATAAAGTCTTCCTTCTTAAACAAAATGTATTATCCCATTTCAAATAAATTGTGGATTCAATTAAATTTAACACAAGTATTTTAATGATAGCTGAGCAAAATACATATCTATTGAATCTTTCCATTTCTACTGGGGTTATTCCTCAGGTCTAGAAGAACGCTCATATAGTCCCACTGCATAAGGGTGTGGATAAAACAAATTTCAATAACTATTGGCCCATTTCAAAACTATTGTGTGTGGATAAGGTCTTAGAAACATTAGATAAGTATCAGCTCAAATCATTACTCTGTAGTCCTATCTTGGGTCCAAATCAATCTGGCGTTGGAGCTAATCCCACTGTTTGTCTTTCACTTATATATGTTATACAAGAGACAGCAATGTGTGTTTGAGGTGATAATCATTCTGTGGGTTTGCCATTGTCAGAAGGGGTTCCACAAGGTTCAATACTGGGTCCTTATTTATTTACAATGTATGTCAACAATATTACTTCTGCTATCACAAATTGTAACACCCATCTTTATGTTGATGATACAGTTCTGTACTGCTTTGCTAACGCTGCATATTCAGCCATGGAAATCTTCCAGCAAGCATTCGATCAATCAATAAAAACTTTTTTTGTTTAATCTGAAACTGGTTCTCAACCCTGACAGGACTGAATACATGCTCTTTACATGCATGACACTGCAGAATTTATTTTGCATATCACCACTTTGACAGAACACTGCACAGCAAAAGTCAACCAATGACTGAATATTTTAGAAAAATGTCTATGTTTAACCTATACTCAATAGCTCAATAACCTGGATTACAGTGTATCTTGTTTCTCTGAAATGCTACAGTCAAGGTTAATGTTTACTTTAAGCTATATTTTGACTACTGACCCAAAGTGGATATGTCTATATGTCTGTGAGCTCCTGTTACCAAACCAGAGTCCTTTGGGCGGGGGGAGACAGACATACTAATTCAGACTTGGAGTTTAACACCATCCCAGGCCAGGCTTGTAGCACTAGTTCTACATTTCACGTTTGCTACAACAGTATTAGCATAACACATATATTGATTCACCTGTCTCCATATATTTACCAATCCGGACAAAGGTAAATTTCTTTCTCATGATTTGCACAATAATAGTGAGGGGAACATGAAAGTAAAGGGACCGTGGAGATTAAAGGGCCCATACTGTACATTCCTTAGTCTGGACTGATTAACTTGCTCTTCATTTTCCTTGAAAAGATGACTAGTAAACTCAATAATGAGAAAGAAAGGAAGACTCTGATATCAACACTGACGCATCACTTGTCTCCTCCTATTTTCAGAGTGGAGCTGTTATACCCAGAAGCATCGCATGCCAAACATTAGTTAATCACCTCAGATGGCAAATGTAGACAAACTCTTTGAGTACATAGGAGACTTTGGCCCGTTCCAGAAGAAGATTGTTACGCTGGGTTCATTACCGTTGATACTCTTTGCTTTTGTACTTGTCGGGGTTGTTTTCTTAGGGTACACACCAGATCACTGGTGTTGGATTCCTCAATCTGAGCACCTCCAGGAGGAATGTGGCTGGACAGATCTTGAGGTGAGGGAAGTCACCGTTCCCCGCTCTGAGCAGTCAGGGACCTTTAGCCGGTGTGAGAGGTTTAATGTGGACTGGAACAAAAGTCCAAACAAATGTAATGATCCAAACTGGCCTCTGAATTCAAATGAAACCCAGTTGGAGCATTGCAGCAGATGGACGTTTGATAAAAGCCACAGCACTATTGTTTCTGAGGTGGGTTCCTTTTATTTTTGTCCCTTCCTATGTTATAAACAAGAGTAAGAATTTTGATATAGGAGGATGTACCTGCTATTGTAAATTGTCAACAGATAATTTCTAGGTACATAAACTACAAAATGTCCTCCTTTGATGCTTTTGCATATGATTTCATCATTTGAGGGATTACTTTAAGGAAAGGAAACTAATGTTATTCCAAACTTCTGTGATGTGATGTAACATTGTTTTCATGAGCAAAGCTGTCTTATGGAAAAAAAAAAGCAATATTTGCCTTTTATTTTAATAAAAGTATGTTATTTTTTTATACCAGTTTACAAATTGTTTATTACTATAACCATAATTACCTCAAAATCTATCCAAGATTTGTTTCTTTCTTTCTTTTTTTCTCTTCTAGTTCTCATTGGTCTGCGAGAGATCTTGGCTTGCTGATCTAAATCAAGTTTTCCTTGCATTTGGTTTTTTCATTGGAGCTTTTGTCACTGGATACTTGGCTGACAGGTCTGCTACAAATATTTGTTCCCCCTCACAGTTTTAATTGACGATTACCGTAACAAAAATTGGTCTTTACAATAGTCAAAACGATGATGATCTTTGTCTTTCACAGGTTTGGTAGGAAGCCATGTTTAATTGCATCAATGCTTGGCCTTGGTATCTCGGGTGTAGGGGTCGTGTTGTCACCATGGTACCCGCTGCTGCTCACCTTTCGATTTCTGCAAGGATTTTTTGGAAAGGGATCCTGGACAGCCGTTTATGTGCTTGGTATGATACAAGACTTTTGAGGGAGAAAATGTAATACATGTGTGCAGTTTGGTGAAGTTGCTTTCATTTCCAAGGAAACCACCAGTTAACCAGACCCACTTAACACAGGAATCGGAAACACATAGCTTAACAAGTAAACACAACATTGATGTCATGCTTCATGACTCATGCATAGACAACCCGAAACTGAACGTCCACTTCCTGCCGGTTCATTGTTGGTAGCGTCCATAGCTACCACCATAGCAACAGTAGAAAACGTAATATCCCAACGTTTTTCTAGTGAGACCTGAAAGAATCTTTGCAGAAACAAACAAACTAAAGATCATAAACACAAACCGAACGAAGATTATGAAGATACAATGTACATTTGTCGCCAGAAAGGTTATCAAAACGACACTTAAGCCTCAAACTATCTTAAAATATTGCATTTTCCGGCAAAAATAGAAGGGATTTTTTTTTCGCAAGGGGAAAACTGGGCAGTCACGTGACCTGAGGTATGCCTATACAAAAGAATAGGCAAAAGGAAACGTAGGCATGTCACAATTTTAGAGCCCTTATTGTGAAACTACTACGTTTTGCGCTGTGGAACAACATAGGTATTATACATTTTGACATGAGACTGGGTCTAGATCAGGATTCCCCCAAACTTCAATACCCAGGTACATGTGAGCCACCACCTCTTGTTGAGCATTCTAACTTAATTTGCTCAAGCTCAACCAAGTCGCCTTTATGAGAAAAATGTTCCACAATAATTGTTCACAAAGAGTTCAAAATGTTGCACTGTTTATTAGTATCAGTTCTTTTGCCTGAAATGCCTTAAACATTATACCCTGCCTGTGTTGATAATCTGTGATTTAAAAATATAATACATATGTGAGATATTATGCTGTCTGCTAAGTCATTAATCTTTTCTGGTACAGTCATTGAGTTCTTCGGGTCCAACAACAGGAAATTTGTGTCCATGATGAATCGTACTTTCTACTCTGCTGGCATGGTCATCATGCCTGGTCTGGCTTACTTCATGTCGTCCTGGAAGATGCTGCAGCTGGTCATGAGTGTGCCCTGCATTCTGTTTATCTCATACTATTGGTATACATACAGGGTTTGCTTAATATATGACCATTTAATTTATTTGCATGGCTATAATAAGTCCAACACAGATGTGTATGTCTTTAAGGATTGTTCCTGAGTCTCCACGCTGGCTGTTTTCACAAAAAAGAACCACAGAGGCCATGAGAGTTGCTTCAAATATTGCAAAATACAACGGGAGATCTTTACCACCTAATCTTCCAGAGGTATGACAAGATTGTGAAAAACACAGTTTAATATTTGAAATTGTCATTTTGGTCAAAGAAAAGTCGGGAAATGTCAATTTTCGAATCTGTCAACTATAATACATTTTTCAGATAATACTTCTGGAGGAAAAGAAAGCAGTAAATCCTGTGTCAGTGAGGGATTTGTTCAGGACACCAAGTATTAGAAAAAACACACTAATTTTAACTTATGCCTGGTGAGTAGGTTTAATTCTGTATCATATCCTTTGTTCATGTAATACAGGCCAGCATATGTGAAAGTAGTTTTAAAATAAGATTTTTATTTGATCATTTCCTCATCCAGGTTTACTAGTACTATTGTGTTTCAAGGCCTGGTCCTGCGTCTGGGGATCACAGGGGACAACCTCTTCTTGGATTTCTTCATCTCTGCTGTGGTTGAACTTCCGACTGGCCTCATCTTCTACCTACTGGTTGATAGAGTTGGTCGCCGCTCCCTCATGGCCATCACCAACCTCATTGGTGGAGTCGCTTGCCTGGCTGTCCCCTTCATCTCCCGAGGTACGTTAAACTGACAGTCCAGTGACAGGCTGTGAAAAGTCAAAACAGCTGCAGGAAATTTAAGGTCTTGGTCGGTAATGCGTTGTTACTTCTTGGGTCCCTTTTCTTTCCTGATTTGTGTCCACAACAGATTTTGCCTTCTTAAGAAAAGGTATTGTAATCGCTGGGAGGCTTGCTGTTGCCATTGGATGTGAGACATTGAACTTTGCAAACACAGAGATGTATCCAACGCCTCTTAGGTGAGTTTAAATAATGTGTAAACAATTTTACATCAGACTAGGAATGTGGATGGTAAGTCATCCAAACAATTAAATGGTCGCTACTAGCCTGTTTTAATCTTCTTTTCAAACAAAAGCCCTTCTAGGGACGGGTGTTGCAAATTAGCATGCGCTGAAACACTACAGTACTTGTATGGAGGGCTGTTTTCAAATCGTCTTTGTATATTGTATCTGTCCCTAACATATAAACCATGAATAAATAGCTGATGCTGTAGCTTCGGTTGTTGGCTACTGCCATATTGCGGTAATGCTCTACAACACAGATGTAAACCAGCAAACATGACAGATGGTATCTCATAGTGTGGAGGAGTTTGGAACTATTTTGTTCTAGAAAATGTAGATGAAGTTGTATTTAGGCTGTGTCAGGTCAAACAGGCATATAACTACACAAACGGAGCAATGCATAACCAGCTCAGGCATGTGCCGAGTGTTAGCCACACTCTGAATTTAATTCAATAGACAGGGAAATTAGTTGCTTGGAACATCCCTCAGACTAACACAAAGCAGGCCTTAAGACTACATGGTATTATTAGATCTTTCTGCAACTTTGGCGGCAAAGGCTGACATGATCTCTATAAATGTAAACACCATGTCTCTTTAAAAAGAAACAAAGTTTATATAATGCATATCTCACTCGATTTTGTAATGACTTTTACATTTCCAACAGAAATCTGGGAGTGTCAGTGTGTTCATCAGCGAGTGACTTTGGAGCAATTGTAGCCCCATTTTTGCTCTACAGACTGTCCAGTATCTGGCAGGAGCTGCCTCTTTTTCTTTACGGTACACTCTAGGCACACTCTCAGAACTCTTAAGTAATACATACTTAGAGAAAAATTGCTCCTTACCAATTTGAGATGCTTTTGCTTTCTTATATAGTCATGTCTCATTGTTTCAGGTGTGATGTCGGTGCTCTACAGTGGATTGGTGACAATGTTGCCTGAGATGAGAGGAGTCGCCCTGCCAGAAACCATTGAGGATGTGGAGAATCTAAGAGGGTAAATCGAATAGAAAAAAAGTTTAGAAAACAACAATAGGAAGAAAAACTAAACTCTTTATACAGATTTCATATGAAAACAGTTTTTTTTGGTGGAGGAAAAGTTTTTGGAAGCATTCTGGATCCCAATGTAGTAGTTTTAAATACTCACATTTCTACTGTATGGGCACAGGCTATGCATTGAGTGGATGCAGCATCAGCCATAATGTAATCCATCAGTTATTGTCTGACTTCCAATTAGCCTCTTATAACTCTCTATTAAACAGGTTTCTGTATTTAAGTGCAATGGGCATAGACTCAAAAATAATTAATCAATAAACGTTGCTTTATTGGCCTATGAAGTGCACAAGGAAGAAAGTCTTGTCTTGATTTTCCTGTGATACTTTATTCCAAGAAAAACTGGCTACATTATAAGTAAAACCTGACGTTGCTCCCAAGGGCAATATTGTTGTCAGACAATAGCAGATAGGTGCAGAGATTGGCTGAAACCGACAAGATACAACAACAAAAATGATCATAATTTCGAAGTCTGAAGAAAGAAAAGTTGAAAAACAAATCAAGTGATAAGGTGTTTCTGACACAACAGGAAAATGTTGCAAGTAGGGGGGAAGGTGGCAGGTTAGGTGGCACATTCTGACATGTAAGAGACAAGATTTTTTTTTTTTTAAACCTAAATGTAAAACTATGCAGGTGTAGCAGAAAGGCTCATACTTTATTCTTTAATGCCGCTTTTTGTGTTTTTGTGTTTCTGACAGGGGGAAAGGCAAGTCAAAGGTCACAGAGAAAAACGGTATGATTATTTGACTGAGGCCTTGAACAGCTGGATCATTACTGGATTACCTCTACACGTGTTGTATTCAAAATATAATGCGAGTGTTATATATATATGTGATATACTGAGAAGGTGTTAACTAGAGAATTGCACTGTTAAAGGATGCAACACGTGAGGTGTCAAGAAATTGATTGAAGAAAGAACTCTTACTTTGCAGCGTCACCCTCAAAATGTTAATATCCAGTGCTGAAATTAGGTTTATTTATATCTAGATTGAAGACCTTGTGTTATGTTGATCTAATGGTGTAATAGTTCATAAAAAATCAGAAACTTATGTACTGTAAAATAAGGTTTTGTTGTTTTTGGTCTCTTTTGTTTGTTCCTACCAATGTGTCTGTTACTCGATAAGACATTTACAATAAGTTTTTACTGATTTAAATTCAATTAGAAGAAAAATAGTCTTTATCTTTTTCTTTTTTGTGGATCCACATCAAATAGTGCAACAATGTAGCATATTGAGAACCCCTACAAAATTGCCATTGAGAAGCTCTAGGATAAGTCTTCTGATATTCAGCGATATATTATATGGTTCTCATCATTGGCTGGCACCACAATCCTGAATTAGCTTTTTAATTAATCTGCCAGTGGCAAATAAAATCAACAAATACGCCAGCCAATATATTTTCTGACGGTCCATAGAAATGCTTGAGAAACAATGTCATCAAAAATAAATGTTGAATTAAAAAAAACTTCCTCACATCATTTTGGTGTTTCTCTCTCTTTTATCCTTCAATCTTTTTTAATTTAAATATATAATATAGCCAACCATAACTTAGAACAAGAGTTTGACAATATTGTAATATTGTTCAGTATATTCTAGGCAATATTCAATTTCAAAAGGAGACAGGAGCAACAGTTAGAAAAAAAAATATTTCTATAGAAAAGCGAACAAACGTTGCAAAATGACTTGAGAAATTAAAAGGTTGCCAACCTTATCTGAGTGCTTCTGATGACAAAAATTACACAGGGAGTCCTGTAGACCATTCTTCCATAACTCAGGGGTTTCTGAAAAGATTTAAACAGTAATTTTAATAAAGACCCACATACATATGGACGTGTATACAAGTGCATTGCACCTTTCTAGTCTTCTAGAGACGACTCAAAGATGCTTTTACACTAAATGTCACACTCACCCATTGACACCACATTCACACACTGACGGCAGAGGCTGCTACGTAAACTGCCCAACAGTATTACTAATCTAATTCTTATGCATTCACACAACGCTGACTGTGCAACTTGGGTGCAATTTTGGGGTTTAGTCTTAGCTAAGGACACTAAGACATGTGGCTGAAGGAAGTGAGATAGAATCCTTTGGTTTGAGAGACGAGGGACTCTACCACTGAGCTATAGCTGGTGTGGTTTTGAAATGTATATTTTCTTATGTAACATTGACAGACTGCTGTGATTTATTTTTTTCTTCATAAATACAAATTTAAATGATTGTTCTTATGGGCTGTATCCTTCTTCTTTTTTCTCAAAATAAAGTTTCACCTTCTAAAAGGCAACTTATCTGAATTCCAACATCCAGACAACAATACCCCTGATTATGCAGTTTTAAAGCTATAGTGTATATCTAATTAAGAGTTGTTTTTGTCGAGGCTTTTGTTCCATTGTAGTGTTACCAGTAGAGCCTCGGAGCAGCCAACAAAAGCTGCCCTACATAGATGGTGCTGACTGAATGGGAATACATGAAACCATAAATTGTGTTGAGAATCTTGGGTGAGAGAAGTGGAATTCCCACCAGCGTAAATGTTAGTGTCGCTACTAAAAAGAGGATGCAAAGCTCTCATGGTGAATGTGGAAACGTCTGAGACTCCTGTGCACTATAAACACAACGTGATGACCTCAGCAGCATGATTCAATTATTATATAAAAGAAAGCTATGATAGGTTAGCATTTCAATCCCTTCATGAAAAATCCACAAATGCACTTTAGCTCATGGAAATGACATGAAACAATTAAAGAGAAATTGACAGATCTATTTTGGTGGTGGATCATTTGCCTGTAACAGATATACGATTAGGAAACTGTTTGTCTCACATAATAAAGATCTGCTGACCCGTTAAATAGGGGCAGAGGGGTGTGGGGGCTTAGAGAGGGGATGAAGTATTCAATTATGTTTAAAAAACTCACTGCACAGTACAATGAGTTTAAAACTAATGGGGAGTAGATTGATAAAGGGGTGGGGTCCTAGTGGATACAATACCATACAGACAAGAACTTTTCTGTCACAGGATATTCCTCTCAGTCTCTTTCTGGGGAAAAAAACCCATCTACAGCAAATTAGCAGACAGAAACTTTGAAGTCCCTTGTGAAAAATGCCGGAGGAGGAAAAACGGGAGAAACTAGCCCAAGTTATCAGACAATGGAACAATAACAGACTGGACCTTTTTGAAATAAGCCCACCAGATGAGGTGAGTAGCCTGCAGACATCAGACAAGGTTCAGAAACCATCTACATTCTGTGCACCTTTATTTCTGCATAACTATCTATGCCAAAGTTTTGGATGCACCTTTAGATGTGTTTTTAGAGTTGAACGATGTATGTTAAGGAAATGGAGGGTTACTAATAAGGGCTTTTTTTTTTTAATATCATACATTTATGCTGCATTCAGGTGCTCCTAGGATGGTCCCAGTTTCTGAGTCAGGAATTCATTCATCCGACTTCAGTGTGTTCACTTGCTTTCAATTCTGAAAGTCGGAATATTGAAGCTTTAGAGTTATTTGTCCCAGACTGGCTGACAGACTGGGGAGTTCATGTTAGTTGCTGTTCACATAGTGGCCTAGATTACTTAGAAGATTTATTTATAAGCATTTAACAATGCTATTTAGTCAGATTAAACGCTACCTGACTTTTTACTCAAGGTTGAATGCTAATATAACTAAAAACTAAAATATTGTTTTAGCTAATGTGCCTGACTTGTTATGAAGGGTTAAATACCATACTAAAAACTGTACTAACTAGTATGGGTTATTACAAATTACATTTGAGCAAAGAAATTATGTGCAATACATGAATTAATCAAAGTTTCTTACCATAAACATAACATATATTGCCTGCCATGTTAATGACAGATATGACGTGAAGTCGGCAAGTCGGGCACCAAATTATTATGGAAATGTAGGATCCAGTATTTTTGGTGCCTCAATCTCTTCAGAGACGAAAAGCTATGATATTTTAACCACTGTTTCTTTTGGCCAATCAGCTGGTAATGGTTTTATTAGTCCCCTGACCTTCATGCAAATGTAAAACACAGGTTTTTAGACGTGTATTGTGGAACGAAAGCCTATCAATCCCATGTTTTAACGCAGTACAAAGTAATAAAACAGTTTTTTCAGCAGAACTTGGAGTTTCATGGTGTGATGCGCTTCTACTTTGAGGATCATCTTGGAGGAAACGTGGCCACAAAGTGCCTGCGTGTTTGCAGCAGCTCTGCAACTCACGAGGTCATCGAAACACTTTCAGAGAAATTCAGGCCTGATATGAAGATGCTGACAACAAGTTATTCCCTGTATGAGATCCAAGCAAGTAAAGGTAATCCCTCCACTTATGTGTCCAGAGAAGTAATAAAGCTTTAAGATTCTGGATGAAAAAGGAGCAATAGATCTCCACATGGTGGCGTATTTTGGTAGCCAACCCTGGGACTTTGCATAACCTGGTTCCTCAAAAAAAAAAAAAGGTTAAAAGACAAACAAAAGATTCATTATTCCTCCTTTATATCAGAGGAATACTGTCAATGCTGTCACTAGAAGTAAAAGCTTATGTAAGGCTTTAAGCAGACTACACAGCAGTACAGTAGCATGACTTCAGCTTTACCTCCACAGAGCTACCGACTTGGTAACACAACTAACAGCCTAATGAGCTTTATGTTCCAACCTCTGTGGTTTTATTTAGCCGCTTATTTGCAAAACCCTTTTTTTTCCGTCACATTTAAAGCTTCAAAATTCTGGAGCAAGGTTAATGCCCCCCTTGTTTTACTTTTGAACGTGATGTGAAAATCTCTTAAGCCTTTGTTAACCACAAGGCCTTTTTCAGACTTCTGATCTTAAACTTTAAACAATTGACTTTGAGATAAAGGAAATTCATTCACCGACAACCAGAGTCTCAACTCTCAAAACTCCTCATCTCACATAGTCAAACGCCACATAAGAGTAAAAAAAAAAATGTTGAGCAGGAAGAATGAATGATGTTGGTTTTTGGACTCCTGTCATTGTATAAATACACATGTTTTTGCCACAAATCAGCAAGTTGGTTCTCAATTTCTGACATCCAGCCAAGATTCAAGATTCAAGATTTTTATTTGTCACATGCTCATACAGATGTTCATATCCAACTTTATGCTGCTTTGTGTTTGCTGTCGTCGCGATGAATGTGTTTGTTGTGCTTCTTGCTTCAGTCAGCTTGCTTCCTACCATCCACTGACAAACCACTGCTCGGCTGTCCTTGGTGTTTTCCTTAAACAACAGGATTGCTGATTGTAAATGTTAAACATGTTTACATCTCTTGGGGCAGCCACAATTGTCTTCCGAGCTGATCAGGGAGGGTAAAATCAATCTTTACGTAACTCACATCACAGGAAAATCTTGGAACCATCAGATAATCGGGCCTTTGCTTTGCTTTTCCAATATGGTTGGAAGTAGAGAATCATCAAATTATCATGTGGTGTGTACCCTGCTAGCTCATGGTGGATTCATATTGGGTCTTTGTAAATAATAATAGAAAGAGTAAGGTCTATACCTGCTCTTTTTGTGAAGTGTCTTGAGAAAACATTTGTTATGAATTTGCGCTTAACAAATAATAAAACATTAATCAAACTAATGTTCTGTGTTGTTGTAATAAGAACGTAAACTGGATCTGGATGAAAAGCCTTTGGTTGTACAACTACACTGGACCACGGACGACAGAGAAGGACGTTTTGTGCTCAAGAAAGACAAGGAGAGTTCTGAGGTACCACACACACATTAATCAGTCTGCAGTTTCATTATGTCATGCTTACACATTATCTCATATCTATGCTCTATTTCTGCATTTTGAAAATAAAGGAAAACGTTCACGAAAAGGAAAAGGGAGGTATTATCCAAAACTTCAAAAGGACACTGTCAAGAAAAGACAAAAACAAAGAGAAGAACAAAGCAAAAGCAACTGACAAGGTGTCAGAAGATGAGAATGGGTATGATTCTTCTTTGTTCACGATGAAATGTTATTTTCTAGACCATTATCTTAAAGGCCTACCTTACTGACTATCATCCACCTTTTAAAACAAATATCTAGGTCAACTGAAACACGGCTGAACAACAACAACATTTGTGTGAACAACCATGAGACAAATAAGCTACAGAGGCAGACAGACCAGGGTAAGTCTTCTCTAAGTTATAGAAAAATATAAATTGTAAGAATAGTCAGCCTTGTAAATAAGCAATACAAAGTAAGTAAGTAAAACGTTATTCATACAGCACTTTTAAAACACTCAGTCCCAAAGTGCTTCACAAATAAAAGCAATCAGACAAATCATAAGGAGAGGAAATGTACATAAATAAATCCCAATTACAAACAGGGCAAAGTAAAAATCAGGAAAACACAGAAACAAACTACGCACAAGAAAGGGTTTAGGAGTTACATGAAGGTAGGCTATTTGCTTTTGCAGAAAAATAGATTTGAGTATCATCGGAATAGCAGTGAGACATCGTGAAACTGGTTGAAAATATTACCCGGTGGCAGCATATAAACAAAAAGGGATTGGTCCAAGGACAAAACCAGGGGGAACTCCACAAAGCAGAGGAGCAGAGGAGGAATGTGATTATCGATACAGACTTTGAAAGACCTGTTACTCAAATACAATTGAAACCAGCTTAAGGCTCTACCGGAAATGCCAAACCAGTCATGCAGTCTGTGAAGTGAATGGCATGATCGAGGTGTCAAAGCCAAAGGCTGCAGTTAAATCAAGAAGGACCAGTAAAAAAATGAGAGTGAAATTTACATTTCTGTGTTATCATAAAAATGAAAAGTGTAGCATCAAATAGTCAAATGTCAAATTTAATTTAATTTGAGGGTCATACCCAGAGTATAAACAAGGTAAAGCATGTGCACATGTTTGTTTGTTGGGACAGAGATATGCTGTACAAGATTAAAAGATTTTTAAATATTTAAGAAATCAGAGGCATGATTCAGTACAGACGTTACCAATTGCTTCCATTAATACGAACATAAATAGGGTGTCTGATGACTTTTCTTTCATAAAATACAGGAGCAAAGCATACAAGAGGTTTTCATCCAGATCAACCTGGATTGCCAGTAGGAATCAAATTCTGTGATAACTGTGAGTATATTTTCTTCCAGTTTTATACTTGTCAGTTTTAAGCTCACTTTTCTTCATTCTCACAATGCCCCCCTGCCCCCTGCTGGTGTGTTTGCATTACAGCTGAGGAAGCCTTCCTGTCTGCAGTCATAAATTACACCAACAGTTCCACAGTTCATTTCAAGCTCTCGCCTGCATACGTCCTCTATGCAGCAGGGCGTTTTGCTCTGCAGAGATGTCACAGCAGAAGCTCTAACCCGTCACAAAGTGTAACCTCTGTCACAAGCAAAATAGTGGCCATGACAAGGAAAGTCATCCAGGCAAGTCAAATAAACCCCTGACTTTTGTTACATATGTATGCACTGAATATAAGACTCAGATTATAAGGAAATCGTAAATCTAACTAAACGAAAGGCTGCTCTCTTGCGATATCATACCAAAAGAGACTTATATCCAGTGTTCAAAAGTAATAAGTAATCAAAGCCAACTCTTTCAGGTGTTTAAATGTATTTGCTGTTTAATATACTTTGCAGAGACAGCAGACCATCGCTGGTGCTCTCGCCTTCTGGATGTCCAACACCTCTGAGCTACTGAACTTCCTCAAGAATGACAAAGACCTTACCTCACTTACCCAGCACAGTCAGGTGGATCTTTCCCACCTGGTGCATAAAGCTTACAGGTACAGAGGAGACCACAAAGAATTCAGTTATTTTTGAATACAAACCGAGACATGCTCAACACTGTCCTCCACGAGTCACCATAAACGTACAGATAAAGTACAGCTGAAATAAGGTGTTACCATGCTGCTTGACCAGCTCTTTTTATAAAAGTATTTTTACCTTTTGGTGCACCACATATCAGTTACCAACAAAACAATCAACTTCATCAACTCAACAACTCAAAAATAGCTTCTTAACCACTGTAATAACCCTGCGATCGCAAATCCCGACAACACTACAATATAGAAAAGCACATCAGCAGTGTGTTACTTTAATGTGCTTTTTTTCCTTTGCATTACTTTATGTGTTTATATAACAGCCCATAATTCACTCATGACACATACATTGGTATTAGCTTATTTTGGGAGGATATCTTGCTACAACAGAGCAGAAGTTGTCATGTAGAAATGGCAAATTAGTTATTTAAAGGGGCCAATTTTCTTGGGATTCTTTTCTGACATTAAATAGACCAAACAACCAATCAAACATTGTAAACATAATCGATAGAGTATTCAACAATGTAAATAATCACACAGTCCACCATTATGTTAAGCATAATGTGTTTTTGGTTTGAGGTGTATTTTATTTCCCCAGGTTCCTGTTACAGTGTCTGCAGAATGAGTTAAGGAAGCATTTACCAACTTTTTTAATCGATCCAGAACAACACGGCAGACTGCCTGCTGGTATAGGTAAATCTTAATAAACCACATAATTAACTGTAAAGAGCTGTAATATTGCATTTTGCCTTCCTGTTCAAAGAATATAAACTTTTAACTTTAACTTTTGACCTTTGCAGAAATGGTGCTGAACACCATGATGAACACCATGTCTCTTTTACGTCGCTGTCGGGTCAACCCCGCCTTCACCATCCAGCTCTTTTCCCAACTCTTCCACTTCATCAGTGCCTGGCTCTTCAACCAGCTGATGAACCAAGGGCACAACACTCCGAGCCTGCGCTCCCACTACTGGGGAGCTGCTCTTCGCCAGAGGCTCACAGCCATCGAAGCCTGGGCGGAGAGGCAGGGCCTGGAACTGGCTGCTGACTGCCACCTTGGCCACATAATCCAGGTCGGTCCCATCAAGCCCTCACATGTCTGAATATAAGTAAAACAATGGTTGGAAAACAGATTTTATTAGATATGTTGTCATAACATATGTCATGAGTAAAACCTGAACCTGATTTTCACTCTGAACTTCTTTGTAGGACATCACATTTATTGAAATGTTTAAGCTTTGAAGGTTTCATCTTTAGAGCCCATCCATGTACCTGTTTGTACACGGTGTTAAAAAATAGCATTTCCTGGCTGTTACTAGGCAACCATGCTCCTGACTATGAATAAGTACACAATGCAAGACGTGAAGGACATCCAGAGCACCTGCTTTAAGCTGAACTCACTTCAGTTGAAGACTTTGCTAGCTGGCTACCTCTATGCAACCAATGAGCCTCACATCCCTCCTGTAAGTATACTTCTTGTCTGTATTTCCACTCCTGTGATACGTCTGTTGTTTTCCCTTCTCGAAACTACAACTACAGTGCTACCTTTAGGGACAAACACTTCCAATGTGTTTTTAATTGATCCTACATCCAATAACTATGGCTTTTATGTGTAAAAAGAGTGATGTGTGCGTAAATGTAGCAGCAGCCTCAACCACAGAACCATAGCTCTGCGGTATAGATTTAATAATATGAATAATGAATGAACATGAATATGATAATGAATTATAAATGAAGAATAGTAAAGTGAACTGTCACATAAGCCATAGCTTATGAATGAAATACTTCTTCAATATTGTGCTGATTTTGAGGTGTGTGAAGGAAACTTGAAAACCAACCCAATAGTGACAAGAGCAAAGTCATTCCCATTAAGCCAATATTAGACAGGGATTATTTGGGGAATGGGCCTTGAAGAGGTCAAAAAGCTCCAGTAATAATTGTAGTTTAAAGAACAACTTTATAAGACTGACTTGTGTTCACTTAAGTGAAGGTATGAGATTCTAGATATAACTTTGGCTGTAAAATGAAATATTCACAAGACAAATATAGTAGAATTCAATGTCCAAATAGGCAAATGTATAAAGCAAAGTAGCATTATCATGCAACTGTCAGGACTTTATAAGACTTTGACTAGTGTCTTAACAAAAATGAAAATAAATAAATATATAGCTAAGCCACAGCAAGACATTTTAGGTAATTTTCACTTATTTGCTTCCTAGACAAAGCGTAAAAGCACAAATCGTAGCCAATCAGTTAAGAGTTAATATTTATAGTCAATGGTTAAGAGCCAGCGCAAATAAAATTATTTAAATATCCCGCCATTGACCTCAGAGATAAGTCTCCTTTTCCTGTTACCATTACCTTAACTATCTGCTATTAGTCTGCTGCAACAACGCTTCAGCTGCTTATGGGTGCTAAAACCCAAAAGTTAAGTTAGCCTACTACTGCCTCAACTACAACCTTATATTTCTAGATACTACTACATAGAGTTGCACTACTTATCTTTCAATATGTAAACAACTGCTTTGTTAAAAGGAAGTATACTTTAGTTAAATAGGGAAAAAATAATTAGTCACAAATCATATTTAGCTAAAGCTGTCTATTTTGAAATATCCAAGTAAACTTTAAAATATTTAAGTCTTATTTAAGTATTAAGTACTTATTTTTGATTACGTAGGCTATATCATTACTGTTCTTTAAAGTCCAGTGTATGTCAATACTTTTGTTAATAACAGTGAATGTTCAATACTTTAATTAATAACAGTGCATTTGGCCTTTTTCTTTTAGGTTATTTTAAGTTTTACATGCTAAAACTTAATGTGCAAAGAAAATAGTTGAAATAAATCAATGAAAAGCAGGCTACTTTAATTTTTTCAGAAAGGTCAGCAGTCAGGGTCATCTGCAGTAAATTCCTCAGTATGTTGCTCAAGATCACAGCAGCCAGATTGGATGTCCCTTCCCTGAAGCCTTGTCATGGAATGACAAATGCCAATCCATACACTAGAACAACCTTTTCCTGAAATATATCTGCTGTCTGATCTTCTTGTCACCCTCGCTGCAGGATTTGATCGATGCTGTAGTGACGGCCGCAGAGGCCTCAGCAGATGATATGATTCGGAGTGAAGGACGGGACATCCATTTGGAGGAGTGCCTCGACCTTCACCTGCCCTTCCTGCTGCCGGAGGGAGGATACTCCTGTGACACCTTGAGAGGAATCCCTGCAGGATTAAGGGAATTTTTGGAGCCAATTTGCCGGAAAGGTATGGGATTTTTGTTGTATTTCCAAAATGTGAATACAGTAAAGTACCAGTTATTGCATCCAAAATAACACGTACAACTGGTTTGTTATTTGTATTGACATCCTTCTCATTCAGGTCTCTGCTCTTTGATGTCCCAGCCAACCTCTAAAGGTGATTGGACTGTGTACTTCAGTGAACTCCCCTCCTCTGAGGAGA
Organism: Labrus bergylta; assembly: GCF_963930695.1. NCBI lineage: Eukaryota > Metazoa > Chordata > Actinopteri > Labriformes > Labridae > Labrus > Labrus bergylta. Next base: position 17,657,123 of record NC_089212.1, on the reverse strand, counting down.
GCACACACTTGGTAAGTAAAACACAGACTGCTTTGTTGATCCAGATAAATAACAAACACACACATCAAATAAACCAATGTTATAATTAAACATATTTCCTTTAACAGGCAGCACACAGAGAGCCAGAGATCGTAACTATTACTCTGAACAAACCTCTGAACAGTGGCATGGGGGTCAGCATTGTTGCTGCCAAGGTGACTCCCTTCAATGTCAATATTTTACACTAACGCTGATGCATTCACAAACTGGAACTTTTCTAACAACAGAACTTTCTGCTTAATGTTCATCTTAGTTTATACCCTTCCTCTTGTTTTGCTTCAGGGAGCAGGGCTAGGTAACCTCGGCATCTATATCAAGTCGATTGTCAAAGGAGGACCGGCTGAAATTGTGAGTTCTGAACATTTTAATTCAGCATGACATACGGAGAATTTCAACGGGATTAATATCTTTTGTCTCCACCTTTTGCAGAATGGCAGGTTAACAGCTGGGGATCAGCTGCTGAGTGTGGATGGTCAGAGTCTGGTTGGCATCAGCCAAGAGAGGTAGCTGCTACATATCATGCTGCTTTACAGCTGCCAGGAAGAAGGGCTATGTTTGCTTTCTTCACCTTTGAATTAGTCATCTCACCACTGTAGCCCAGAATTACATAAATCTGTAACTTAAGGTTGCATTGCCATGTCATTTTGTATGTGCATTTATTGCCCCAAATAGACATTTACTACGTCAAATGCAAAGTACTTCCTCCACAGATAATGCCATGAATCTATTTTTTTTTTTTGCTGCGGCTTCTCTCGCAGCTCATTCAACATGAAAGAGTTGTTTGTTTCTCCTCTCAGATGAAGATAATCTAAGAAAAAGTATGAGACAAAGGCTTTACAGTCCTCTAAATGTTTTGAAAAATGTAGACAAGTTCTCTTCACTAACAGTTTAATAAGCCATTAAATTGAGAAATAACATTTGTATTCTTTTATTGATTTAGGGCAGCAGCTATCATGATGCAAACTGGCCCTGTTGTGACCCTCAAAGTTGCAAAGTTTGGGGCGAGCTACCACGGCCTGGGGGCTCTGCTGAGTGAGACTAAAGGTTGATAAAAATAAATTGTCTTTTTTTTTTTTTTTTTCCGCTGTCTGCTCTTCTGGAACTAATTTAGACCTTTTCTTCCTTCTCAAGGCGATGAGACTTACGCTGTCCCAAACAGTAAATCACATGAGCTGTACTACGTTGGCGATCCTGGACCCTCAGAAATGCTGCATGGAAGCAGCAAAAGAAAAAGGGAGCAGATGATGCAGAGAAACAGACAACTTTATCGCTCCAACCCCAACATGACCAGTGGGTGATTTTCTATTTTTATCAGATTTACTAAATTAATTATGTTACATACTTGAGGGCAAGTCATTAGCACATCCACAGAGTATTAATTCACTGCTTGTTTTCATAGACTTTGCCCCAGGAGAGGGAGATGAAACTGGTGACCCTGTGGTAAGAGGGAACAACATCACTGCTGTTTCCAGTATCAACCTTTCTACTGATGTAAGTTATTTTGTATTTGATTAATGCTTGGAATGTATTGTTTAAAAAAAAAAAAGTTAAATCACTATGATGAGAGAAAATGTCAGCAACATTTAAAAAATGAAAATAGATGGCGTATGAGTAACACAAGGAACTGTTTTTAACTTAATGTAATGTGTTAAAAAAAAAAACAAAAAAAAAAAAACTTTTGTTACCTTTTTGTGTCTGTTTTCAGACCCATCACAGGGAATACTTGACACTGCCAAACCCTAAATCCCAGGAGAAGAATATGTCTGAATCTGGGCGACAGCAGCAAACATTCAAAGTGTCTTTGAAGCCTTTAGATGGACAGAGTTCAAGTAACAGAACCTTCATGGTGAGTGTCTGTTAAATACTCTGGCACTGAATCAATCCCTTGGTGATCATATCATCATCAGAGTCAACTTAATGTTCAGAAAGAACATTTACTTCATTACTTTAACTAAGTCTAATTGAGAGGCAAAGTAGAAGAAAACTTTTGTGCTTCAGCCCTTCACAGATGGAATCAAGAGGCGTTTAAAAGTTTAAACTTAAACTCTAAGCTTTATTTTCAATGATGCCATGAAGTTTTGACATCCATGATGGCACAGTCGCTACACTAGCACAAAAACTATACTAAACAAAAATTGTTCTCTTCTAGCGCCAAGCTCTGTCCCAGGAAAACTTGTGTATGGACCGTGGAGGCCCCCTGCTGGACGAAAGGCAGAACTTGTTGGATCAGAAGGAGCAACGTGCAAAGCAAACCATGAGCCACTATTCATCTTTCCCAATCCGTTCAAGTGTTTCTACACATGACATCCTCTCAGTGAGTTCATCTCCTACTAAACAACAGCAGGGGAGCCGCACAAGCAGCGCCGGTGTTTGGAGAACTCCTTTTTCCCAAAACCAAACACCTACACCTTCAATCCAGCCAATACGTATTGACATCCCCGTGACCAGAGCTGTGAACACACACACAAATCCTCTACTGACCACCTTCCAGAGTTCTTCTTTAGTGGCACTGAAGATGTGCCAAACTCTCAAAGTTAATGGGAAGAGTCCTCAGAACCCAGCTAATCCTATTCATGCATGTCCCGTCCCCGCTATCAAGAAGCTACCTCAGCTGTCACTTGTCCCGCAGCAGCAAAGATCCACTACACACAGAGATCCTGCAGCAAAGCCACAAGTAAGCATCCCTCCAACAAAACACGTCTCCTTCCAAGAACCTCCCACCCAGCAGAAGCAGAGTCGCACCAAGCAGAAAGACCCCCAAGGGCTGTCTGACCCGTGGAGGAGGGAGGCCCAGGAGAAACTGGAGAAGCATCAGAGGCTTCAGGCGGTGGAGCTCCTGCAGCGAGAGGTGCAGGAGCTTCAGGGGAAAGGAAAGCTCTCAGCGGAGGAGAACGACCGGCTCAGGAAGCTCAGCCTGGAGTGCCAGTTTCAGAAGAGGCTGCAGGAGATTCAGCAGAGAGCAGAGGAGGAGGAGGAGGACGACGAGGATTTGGACATGATGGTGACGATACAGCAGCTGGATACAAGGACACAGGTGAGGGTGTAAATTAGACTACTACTAAAGTAGAATTTTTGGCCTCCGTACATGTGCCACGACCTAACGACTAGGTCATCTGCACCTCCCCCCTAATCAGGTTGATTTAATGGAAAGTGGTAAAGTTTGGACCTCAGTTTGTACATGTAAAATAAAGTCTCTTAAAGCTTGGTAGGATTTTTGACAAAACAATTTCCAGGTACACACTCACGACCCTCTTTTGGGTTCTGGCCCGCCTATTGAGAACCACTTACGGATAATATATCATGTTAACTTCACCTTCAGATGAAAACATTGGAAAAACTATTTACCACAAGTCAGCACTTCTTTATCGTAGTGTATTCTAGTGTTTACAGAAAGGACTTAGTGATCATTTACAAATATTCCGACTCTTTAAGCTAAAATGTCTTATTGATATGGCTTCCACTTTTTAAGGGAAGGTGGAGTACATTGTATTTTTCTGTCTAGATATGTTTAAATAAATAAAATAAATGATCTTGAATTCTTTTTTTTCCCCCCGTCTTCAGAACAGGAGAGGCTCTGCTGGGAACATGAACACTGAACTTAAAGAGTTCAAAAAGCAGGCAGGAACTCATCTGTCCCAAAAGGAAGACCAAGTGAAGCTTGGTAAGACAGACATGTAGAATTTGCTTTCAGTTTTCTTTATTTCAAATACTCGGAGCTCATCAGACAGTTTACTTTGCTATGCACATTTTAACATTTACATGTTTCTGGCAGATCAGAAATCAAGCGGACGGACTAATGACTTGCACACCGTTGCATCAAGAGAGTGAGTTTTAAGCTGTCGAAGCAAAACAACCGAAATCAAAATCAACTTTGATCACACTTTTATAAAAGAGTTTGTAAGATCCCTGAGTGAAATAAATCTGTTCTCTGTAAATATATTTTACAACAGAACAGCCTACGGTTTGCGTCCCAAAAGGTTTTTAAGTATTCACAATTCAAGTACTCGTTTGTTCACAGGAACCAGGAGGAGAAAACCAGGAGGGCATCAGCTCCAGAAAAGCTCACGTTCAAGGAGCGTCAGCGTCTGTTTTCCCTCGTGCCCAGTGTATAAAGGAAGGTTCGAGCGCTGCCCACGGCAACACACAAGAATAATAACTAGAATGATAGATATGACACTATGAGATCCACACTGTTGATGGCATCATGGTGACTGTTAAAAAGGTAAGTATGGACACAACAAATTCCAGAAACCCGTCAGCATTAAAAACTGTTTGGCAGCGTGTCTCAAGTAAAATTATGATTTGAAATGTGATGCCCACTGCCCACTAACTTCTGGTAGATTATTGGTTGGCTGTCAGTATTTCTGTTGTTCAATCTGTTGCTCTTAAATTGATCAAAATTACATTTTTGCCACCTACAGGTGACTTGAGTCAGAACTATTTTTAAGTGATGCTTGTATAGTTATTGTTGTACTTTTTGTTCTTGTTGGATCGGCCCTTTTAAAGCCTTGAAATGATATGCTGGTGAAAGTGTAAAATATATAGTAGCATGTAAAAAAGGCAGCTTGGACATGTAGATGTATTTCTAACTTTCGTCATACTGAAATGTCACAGCAACATTCTGTGGTTTCTGTGTGTGCATTGCTCTCCAGAACATTCAGCGTTTGTCAGCTCTTTGGAATTTACTCTTCTATTAGTTAATAAAGTTGGACATTAGCAAAGTAGTCAGGACACTTTTTCTTCTCATTTCAAGCTTATATGTCAAATCAGATGACTGTGTGCTTCTTAACCGAGAAAGCTACTTAGTGCGCTGATAAAACTGGACCACAGCTTTCTCCTGATCGTGGGTTTCGATCGAGCCTTTGCGCATCCTGCGGATCTCGTTGATGGCGTCGATCCCCGATATCTTCCTCGTCTTCACCAGGTAGCAGGCCAGCATGGTCCCTGTTCTGCCATGGCCGTGCATGCAGTGAACTCCCACGCCCTGAAGAGGAACAACACAATGTTTGTTTAGTGAAGTCATCGGCTACGCAGCAGAAACATCCCGCATTAGTCATGTTATGAGACAGAGCTGCCGTTTTGTTATTGCAAGCAGACATCATGCAGTCAGATGATTAATGAAACGACGACCACAAATGAATAATTAGAATAAATAATAAATGATAGCTTGTATTTATATATCAGCTCACAATAAAAGACAACTTGATTTAACCAAGTCCAGAAGTGGAGTTGAACAGGTGGGTTTTCAAGATTTTCTATATCAGGAGTTAAATAATAGAAATGTTAATAAGTAGTATAAATATTTTTAAACATGTCTAGAGTGATATTAAACTGGATATGTTTCAGACTGCTTACTGGAAAGAGCAAGTCATTTGAAAACATCTCCTTTTCATTACATTTACTTTCAGGAACAGATAAAGAAGTACCATCACAAAAGTAAAGCAGGCCTGACTGAGTTGAAAATGGTTCACAGAAGCTTCCTGTTCTGCAGCACATAAACAACAAAGATCACATGAGACAACGGACAAAGCCAACAGAAACACAAAACAGCAAACGGATCAGCAACATTTAGAGGGGGCATAAATGAAATGAACAGATACAAGTTAAATCAGTTGTTGTCCTGATATGATATAGGATCTCAATCCAGATTTTAGTGGATGTATGAAAACCACATGATCTCTGACCATAGTTGTTTTCGTAAAACCATACTGGGATTAATGTTTGCGAGAGTGATCCAGTGATGTGCTCCTCCTCACTGGTGTTGCATCTTGAAACTATAGCACCTTGGGGTTTTTGTATTTTGTCTTGAAAGAGCAAATTTTGAATTTTCTGATCAGAAATGTGCAACACTATTTTTTGCAAGCACCTGTTGTGACCAAATCTAGGAACACCAATTCTGTCTGACAACGCAAAAAAAAAAAAAAGACAATCAGACAATCAGAAAGAGTAAACATCACACTGAGCTTGAATTTAAAAACTGTATGCATAGTAAGAAACCTAAACTCTGACAAAGCGTTTTTTCTTCATGATTCCTGCACTTTGGATGAGCTGCAGAATTGTGAAAGAGATTTTCCTTACAACTATTCCAGGAGTGTCATCAAAGTCAAAAGTAGTAAGTTACAGTGTGAGCCACATCTAGGTTCAACTCTAGGTAGTCCTGAAAATGCTTCTTTTTTTTTTAAAGCCTAACCCTCCATTGAACACAGACTATCAACTATCTCAGCGCTTACCTCCCCCTTGGTGTTGGCCTCTTCAACAATGGAGAGAAATCTGTCAATCTGACTCGGTGACGGTGGGGTAAAGTCTGCGATCTTGATATGGTGCAGCTGTAAATCTGGACACGTGTCATGGTAGGGTGGTTTTCTCTCACACAGGCAAACCAGGTGTTTTATACCGTTGTCCAGCAGGTACTGGTAATCAGAAGTCATTCTGGGTAGTGCCAATCCGGCCAACTTGCCCGGTTCAACCCAGGAGAAATTGTTTGGAGACATGGAGGCCATTCTTTTCAGACTGAAAGGAGAAAAGAAAGAGTCAAATTAAGCCAGTTTATTTGCTTGCATTATATAATTACTTTACACTTGGTTGTTGTTTTAAGTATCCTGTGTTAGACTAAAGTTATTTTAGATATGTTCTCTCAAAAGGTGAACTCATATCTTGTTAATGTATGCTAAAAAAAACC